>NC_134540.1:35583257-35886287 GCF_050624435.1 Tenrec ecaudatus
TGAAGTAGCAATGAAAATAATTTTATGGTTGGGGGCGTCACCACAACATGAGGAACTGTATTAAAAGGTCGCAGCATTAGGAAGGTTGAGAACCATTAGTATATGCAAAAGAACTGTGTATGGAATGTAATATTAGGTATGGGTAAAATGCACTGTATTTTCAACTATAATCATATATATAATTAATCCATTTTATAGGCTGGAAACTAGTCAAATTCTGGAAATGGGAAATTTCAATTAAGCCAGGGTAAATAAAGTGTCATGTGCAGCTATAATTTACCAGAGTGAGATTCAGATTTCAAATATGAATATTTTGTACTAAAAAGGCACTCAAACACTCATAAAAATAAAAACAACCCCCAAATATTATGATTACTTTAAGTAGTTTTGTTCTTTTTTATGTTTAATCTATGGATAAAGAAAAATGATTCCTAATTATTTGCATTACTGTGAAGAGTAAATGAAACCAAAATGCCTAACATGCAATAGGCAGTTCATTAATATCTTTAATGATTGAGTTATTATTTCAGTATGAAAGTATATAATAAAAGCTTATATCTTTTAAACCACATTGAAGATAATAGATATAATTTACAATTGAGAGGAGTATTTTTGTCTTTGGAGACTGTCTATCATTCTCAGGAATATTTGTTATTATAGTCTACATACCAGAGTAATTTTTTTACATAATGAAACAAAATGTACAGTGTTTCTTTATCACTAAAATGTCAGCAGCTCAAAAAAGATAAAATTACTTGGAATCCTGTAATTGGAAAGGGCACTGGGATATTTTAGTCTGAAGTATAACATCCACGCTTCTTTGATTTATAAAGCACTGGAGGGCATGATGCAATGAATAGTACTTTTTAAAGGAGAGATAGCTTTCAAAATATTATTAAAAATGTAATTTCTGAACACTGACTGCTCGGTGTTGAAGGACAAAGAGTAAATGTTATCATACAGCAATTTATGATTACATCTGTGAAAAAAGTTATTCTTAGAGCAATCTACCATAGCAGACAAAGCAGGCACTTTCCTAAAAATAAAATTCAATAGTTTCCTCAAAATATAAGGAAGAAGAGAAAGAGCATCAGAAACACGGAGCACAGGGAAGAAATCAGAACCATGCTGTTCCTTGAGGGAGTAAAGCCAATTTCATAAAATGAGATGTGTGTGAACTGTTGAGTGGGAAACTATTTTGCTTTGTAAACTTTCACCAAAGCCATAATTTCTAAAAAAGACTTATCTCAATAAATGAAAATTCCACAGGAGCACTTTAGCATCCCATCTGTATAAAGCACAAACCCAAACCACTGCTATCAAGTCTCTTGTGAATCAAAACAACTCTACAGGACAGAGTAGAACTGTCACGTAGGGCTCCCAAGGCTGTAAATCTTTTCGACAGTAGACAGTTTCATCTTTCTCTACAGGAGCAGCTAGTGGATTCAAACCAGCAATCTTCCCTGCTATCTTGAGGTGGAATGAGATTGCGAAAGGTGGAATTTCACTATGGCAGACTTCATTACTCATGATCGCAGGTGCATTAAACTCTGGATGGATGCTATATTCACCATATAAGGAAAATATAGAGAAGAATTTACATTTTTCCAAAAAATATAATTATTCCCCAGATGTTTGAGGTATATGATATTGCTTTTATTGGTAAATTACTACTGCAGATAAATGTCTAAGTCTGAGGTTAAATGGAAATTTCTCAACATGTATCTTTGAAAGCATTAAAAATAGGTTAAATGATTCAATAAGCCCTTGTGGGAAAATGAGGTAATATTTTGCTTTCAGATGAATTTTCTATTTCTTAGTGATTTGTTTTCTTATGTTGATGTTTTGTGTGCTGTCAATTGTTTCAGACTCATAGCAACCTTGTATAATAAAATAGAAATTTGTGGTAGAGATTTCTATGCCATAAGTTCTACAGGAGCAGATTGCCAGATTTTTCCCTCCATGGAACTGCTGAGTGGTTCTGGTGTCAGCCTTAGATTTAAAGCAGATAGTTTATCCATTCTGTATCAGTGCTCATTACTTTCCCTACAGAGATTATTATAATCCTTCTCAAGTATATTTCTTTGCATAAAGCTATTTGTGTAGGACATGGATAAGGGTTATAATTGTATTCCTGAAAGTACAAGGAGACTTTAAAAAGTAGAAAAAACAAATAAAAAATACTGGAATTTTTCTAAGAGCATTTTGAAGCTGTATAATATATATATATATATATATATATATATATGCTAAAATAAATAGACTTGGAAGAGCTTTTAGGAAAGGGAGTGTTACAGAGAGTTGTAAAGAAAATTATAAGAAACAATAGAAATCAAACTAAAAAATTCTCCAAGCTGATGTTTATAAAAGGGGGGAATGATTTGACATGCATGCATAAACACATATATATTTGTAAAATGATTGTGAGAGAATTAATTCTGATCATGGTATTTTTTGTAAATGATTTTTTAAAATATATATTTGTCATCCATCTCAGTTAAAAGCGGCAGAGGGAATCTTCGGGGTCTCAACTGCACTTACTTGCTTTTTGAGATGAGTTCATGCTCTACTAAAATTTATAAATTTAAAATTTTGTTTTGTGCTCTCAGTAAATACAAGGGGTAATAAAACAGAGCTGTTGATATGGGTAACTAAACATTCAGGAAAATGTACACTTTCCCAACTATAATTCCCACAAAGGTTGTAACAGTAATAATGTAATTTAGCATGGTTTGGTCTGGATTTTCATTATTCAGATTATAAAATATATTTTAAGAACTCAGAAAGAGTTTTATGATATATATATTTATTAAGACTCCTTTGATATTCAAATCAATCAAGAAATAAGATATATGGAAGATTTCATGCCCTATAGCTCCAAGGTCTTTTTTTTTCTGAATTGCTGTTGCCGAAATAAATACAATTTAACTAATTGGCTGGGACATAAAAAGAAAAATTATTTATTAAAATTGATTAAAGCATATTTCTGTGAAATAGGGGAAAAATAAATTTACCTTAATTGAGGACTAATATTACAGGAACCCTGGTGGGATAGTGGGTGATAAAATTGCTGGCTGTTAATGGTCAGGGCAATAGTTTGGACTCACCAGGTGCTCAATGGGTAAAGATTCACAGCCTTGTAGGGCAGTTCTACTCTGCCCTAGAGTCACTCTGAGTCACAATGGTCTCGAGAGCAGTTGATTCCACATGGGCGGTTTCCTCTAATGCTGACTCTTCTTGTGGAGGTTAGTACACAGATAATTTAGTGATCAAATGTCAGACAATAAAATATTTTCTTCTACCAAAACCAATGAGTCTAGCTAATGATGATGATTTTGAATATGAAAACACACAAGAAAAATATTGATTTTGTCTTTCTTTTTAAATCATTTTACTGGGAGTTTTCACAGCTCTTATGACAAACCATCCACCCATCCATTGTATCAAGCACATTTGTACATATGTTGTCATCATCATTTTTTTGGTCATTTTATTGGGGGATCTACAACTCTTATCACAATCCACATGTACATCCATTGTGTCAAGCACATTTGTACATGTGTTGCCCTCATCATTCTCAAAACATATACTTTCAATTTGAGCCCCTGGTATCAGCTCCTCATTTTTTCCCCTACCTCTCCTAACCTCCCTCTTCCCTGCCCCCCAACCTGATAATTTATAAACCATTATTTTTCTATGTCTTAAACTGACCAATGTCTCCTCTCACACACTTTTCTGCTGAGCCTTCCCCAAGGACGGGGTTATATGTAGATTCTTGTAATCGGTTCCCCCTTTCTAACCCACCTTCCCTCCTCACTCCAGGTATGACCACAGTCACCACTGGTCCTGAAGGGTTCATCTGTCCTGGATTTCCTGTGTTTCCAGTCCCCATATATACCAGGGTACATTCATCAGTCTAACCGGATTTATAAGGTAGAATTGGGATCATGATAGTGGGGGAGGGGAAGCATTTAAGAACTAGAGGAAAGTTATATGTTTCATCATTGCTACACTGTACCCTGACTGGCTTGTTTCCTCCCTGTGAACCTTCTGTAAGGAGATGTCCAGTGGCCTACAGATGGACTTTAGGTCTCCACTCTGTACCACCCACTCATTCACAATGATATGATTTTTTGTTCTTGATGCCTGATACCTGATCCCTTTGACACCTTGTGATTACACAGGCTGGTGTGCTTCTACCATGTGTTTTGTTGCTTCTCAGCTAAATGGCCACTTGTTTACCTTCAAGCCTTGAAGACCTCATATGCTATATTTTTTGATAGCCGGGCACCATCAGCTTTCTTCACCCCATTTGCTTACACACCCACTTTGTCTTTAGCTATCATATTGGAAAGATGAGCATCATAGAATGTCAATTTAATAGAACAAAATGTTCTTGCATTGAGAATGTACTTGAGTAGAGGGCCAATATCCATCTGCTACCTTAATACTAAACCTATAGATGTATGCACATGGATCTATTTCCCCATTATCCTATATAAATATATTTACATATGTACATGCCTGTATTTAGACCTCTACAAATGCCCTTTGCCTCCTAGTTGTTTCCTTTTACTGTTCTCTTTTCCCACTATCAAGTTTAGCCTTCAGTTGGGTTTTCTCTGTAAGTGGGAATAAGGTACTTTGAAGATAAAGTTTTTTTCAAATAAAATGTATAAAATGACAAATAAATCTAGAAGAATCATCATTATCTGGTATCAAGATACATCCTGAAAATATGCAAATATTTTATTTCTTTCAGATAGACTCAAAGAAAGCTTTAGATAGATTAGGGAATTTGCATGATAAAAATTTTACTCCAGGATTGCTTGGTGTCAGCAAGAGAGATCAATTTCTCATGCTACTTGCCCTAGACTTGTGTGTGAATCTAAAAAAAAAAGCAATATTTAAAGCCATAAGGCACTGTGTTGCAGCCTCCTCTATTAATGGGCATCAGAAAGCGACTTGAGGAGTTCCAGCAAGGTGGTAGCCAAGTACACACACCAGAGGGCCTCTGCAAAAATCAGTGCAAGAGAGTCACTAAGAGGGAAACCATCATAAAGATAAGTAGACACAGATCGACTCGGTTTTGAAGAGCTGTGGGCTCTTGACTTAACACTGCAGAGGCTGGGTAGCTCTTAACTTTAGCCCTGCCACAGTCTAGACTGGTATTGTGATTCTTTGGCTGGCCCAAGGGCTTTACTTCAACACAACCACAGCTTGCCACCACATATAGACAGAGTTTAAACCCATTCAGACCCTCAGTCAGGCAATTGGGGCTCAGATATTTCTTTACTTTTTTCTCTCTCTTCTCTAATTCCCACCACAGTTTCAGTAGGCTCAGTTCCAACCTCCCACCCCAGGGTTTTCTTTTTCCCCTTTCCTTTCACACACCACTCCCTTCTACCTAGGGCAATTCAGCCCACCCTCCACTCAGCTGGGGAGCTCCCTTCCACTTACTTGCCTCTGCAGTCTTACAGGCAGCTGGGGAAACACCACACACCTTCCACCACACCCAAAGAGGCTGGGGGATCTCCTTCCCTTCAACCAGTTGGTGAAACTCCCACCTATTCTCCAAGGCCCCTTAAGCTGCTGGGGAAACTCCTGATTGCCCTTTATGTTCTCCACTTGACTGAGAGAACCTCTGCCCACCTTCCATGGCACTCCACGTGGCTGGGGGATCCCCTTCCTGCCCATCTTCCAGGGCCTTACATGTGGCTGACAGAACTTCCTCCTTCCTACTACAGTGCTTCACATGGCCTAAGGCAGCTCCACCATCCCCATCCAGTGCTTCACGCCCAACCTACACAATGATCTTGCTGACTAGGGCAATTCTGCCTGTCATCTGTGGTGCTCTACACCAAAGCAGGTACACCCATCCAGCTTCTGTGGCACTCCCATTACAGCAAACATTCCCATGCTCCCTAAGAGGCACTCCAAGTCACCATGGGACACACTCCCATGGATTCCTGTGAGATCATCTCCTGAAGCACCATCTGTGCAGGCCCACAGCCACCTAACCAGCTTCCTGTGAGAGGACCATCCAACTTGCCATCCAAATAACAGAATACTGGTTGGCTAGGGAAAGAGTAAAACCAAAGGAGAATAAAGTCATAGCCAGACCCAAAAGCGCAGTTAGTTGCAGGCAGTTCAAAGAAGTATTCCTATGATTATTCCAATGGGAGAGCCCAGGACACTTAAACTCTCTAGAAAATGGCACCAGCCTCATCTAAAACAATATCCAAACAGCAACCACCCCCAACAACCTCAATGAAAAAGAAACCAAGAGAAACAAAAGCCAATATTGGAAGAAGTCCTGACCTAATGATGTACATAGAAGCAGACGTTGATTTGCCACAGAAAGAAATCTTCAGAATGCTACTTGGAGTTATACAGGATATGAGGGAAGCAATACAGAAAGAGAATAAAACAACAGAGGAGATAAAGGCCATACACCAAAGGAAATACAACACCCAAAGTATGAAATAACAAAATCCAGTAGCAAATTAACAGACTTTGCCAAAAGAGGTAAGGAGACAGAGAATTACACTGTTGACCTATAGTATAACCATGCAGAATTCAACAAACAGGAAAGGGAGTCAAATAATACAGAAAAGCTGAAGAAAGGCTGAGAGCCATGTCTGATGCTATGAAGAGGAACAATATTAGAATAATTAGACTACCCAAACAAGACACAACGAAGAAATCAATGGAAAAAATAGCAAGGGAATTCTTAGAAGTAAATTTCCTCAGCTTAATGAATGAAAACCAGGAGGCCAAAAGAACACCAGTAGACTGAATCTCAAGAAGTCAGCAAGACATATAATATTTAAACTATCCAACTTTGAGGAAAAAGAACAGCTAGGGAAAAAGAAGCAGTCACGTATAAAGGCACCCAAATAATAATATGCTCAGACCTCTTAGTGGACATTGTGAAGAAGATAACAGAGTAGAGTAGCATGTTCCAAAAATTGAAGGAAAATAATTCAAGCCAAGAATACTCTACACAGCCAAATTATCTATCAAGATAGATGGAGAAGTAAGAGTCTTCCCAGAAAAGGAAAAACTCAAAGAATATGTAAAAAGAAACCCATCCCTGCAAAAGATCCTTGCTGACCCAGTATGGGCAGAAGAGCAACACTCACTGAGCACAAATAAGAGACCTCCTCAAAGAACAACTCTATCCAGAGGGAAACAAAGAGAAACTAGCCCCCAAGATATCACCACAGAGTCTACAGATGGATATAATAACCTTGAATATGAACGGAATGAACTCAGACATTAAACGGCAGAGGTTGGCAGACTGGCTTAGAAAATACAATCAGTCAATGTGCTGGCTACAGGAGACACATTTCAAGATTTCAGATAAAAATAGGTACAGAATCAAATGCTGCTGAAAAATACACCAACGAAATGGCAATACAAAAAAAGCAGGGATTGCAATCCTAATCTCGGACAAAATTTATCTCAAGGTGCATGCCATAACAAGAGATAAGGAGGGCACTGTATAATATTCAAGGAACAGTAGACCAAGACCCAGTAAGCGTAATAATTATATAGGCTTCCAATGAGAGATCCATGGTATTTGTTAATTAAATTCTCCAAAAATTGAAAAAGAAACTACAGGCTAGACAGTTACAGTAGGTGACTTTAATACACCTTTCTCTGAGAAAACTAGATCACAGGGAAAGAAGCTTAACACGGAGGCTACAGATCTAAACATTACAATTAGATGATTTTACCTAATAGATATTTTCAGTTCTTTCCACCTAAATGCAAAATAATTCACATTAGTTTTAAAGCCCACATAGTACATACTCGAAGATAGACTACTAGCTGGGCCGCAAGTTGAATCTATGTAAATTCAAGCACATACAGATCATAAAGACTTCTTTTTGCAACTTCTATGCCATAAGGCTGGATATAAACAAAAGGATGATAAAGAAAAAAAGGGCAAACAATTGGAGGATAGATAACTCTCTATGCCAAAGGAGTGGGTACAGACCCAAATCAGAGATGAAATTAGCTAGTTTCTAGAAACCAGGAACAAGGAGAATACAGCATACCAAAACCTTTGGGACACAGCAAAGGCAGTTATTAGAGAAGTTTGATAGCAATACATATACACATGAAAAAGGAAGAGACTTATGATTGATATACTGACACAAAACTTACAGCAATTACAAAAGAGTCAGTAGGACAATCATATTAATAGCAAAAGAAAACAAATAATAAAAATCAGTGCTGATATTCATGAGAGGGAAAAAAGAAAACTATGGACAAAATTAATGCAAATAAAATTTGGTTCTTTCAAATGATTAACAGAATCAACAGACTGCTGGCAAACCTAACCAAAAAAGGAACAAATTTCAATTACAAAGTTGAGGGATGAAACAGGGGACATTCCAACGGACCCTATGAAATAAAAAGGATAATTACACAGTATTTCAATTAACTCAGCAACTTGGAAGACATGGACAAATACTTGGAAAATCAATCCCTCCCCTAGACTATCCCAGATGTACATCAAGAATCTCAACAGACCCATAGCAAGAAATAGACAAGGTTATCAAGGGATTACCATAAAAATTCCTCCGGGCCAGATGACTTCACAGGAGAATTCTACCAAGCATTCAGGGAAGAACTGACACCAATCTTACACAAAATCTTCCAGAACACAGAAAATGACGGCCAACTCCTGAACTCTTTCTATGAAGCTAGTATAACTGATACCTAAAGCAGGCAAGGATCCAACAAGAATCGAGGACTACAGCCCAATATCCCTATGAACATCAATCCAAAAATCCTTAACAAAACATTGTTCAATAGAACACAAAAGTATATAAAACCAATAATTCACCATGATCAAGTGGGACTCATTCCAAGGATGGATGTTTCCACATACAAAAGACCATCAGCATTATTCACCATATTGACATGAAAAATTATAAGAACCACATGATATCAATAGATTCAGAAAAAGCATTTGAAAACATCCAACATAAATTCCTGTTTAAGACACACAAGAATATAGGAACGGAAGGAAAAATCCTCAATATAATACAAACTATATATGAAAACCAATAGTCAATGTGTTAATCAATGAAAAAAGATGAAAACCATCTCACTGGAAATGGGGATCATACAAGGATGCCCCTTGTCTCCACTCTTATTTAAAATTGTAGTAAACAACATAAGGCAAAGAAAAGAAATCAAAGTACTCACATGAGGAAGAAGTAAAACTATCATCATTTGAAGATGATATGATTATATAAATGGAAAATTCCAAAAACTCCACATGGGGAGTACTGAAAGCGCTAGAGGAAAATGGCAGAGTGGCAGTATACAGTGTCAATAATTAGAAGTCTGTATGTCTGCTATACACATCGGACAAGATCATGGAAGAGGAGATAAAAAAGGTAGTACCCTTCGTAAAAGCCAAGCACAAATTGAAATATCTAGGGATATACTAGACTAAAAAAACAACAGATATGTACAAGGAAAATTAAGAGCACTATTACAAGAAACCAAGGATGACCTCAACAAGTGGAAGAATATTCCATGCTTGTGGATGAGAAGACTCAATATAAAAAAGATGTCAGTCCTGCCCAAGGCACCATAGAAGTCTAATGCTATTCCAATATGAATAACATCATCCTTCTTCCAAGAATTGGAAAAACTGATTACCAACTTCATATGGAGAGGGAATAAGCCCAGAATCAGCAAAGAACTTCTCAAGAAGGACATAGTGAGAGGGCTTGCTTTACCTGACTTTAGCACATACTATACAGCCACAGTAGTCAAAACAGTGTGGTACTGGTATAAGGACAGATACTCAGACCAATGGAAAATAACTGAAAGCCCAGAAATAAAATCATCAGCATATAGACAACTGATCTTTGATAAGTGTCCAGAAAACATCAAATGGGAAACAGATGCCCTAGTAACAAGTGGGGCTCGAAAAATGAATATCTACCTCCTGAAAAATGAAGCAAGACCCTTACCTCACTCCATGCTCAAGAATGAACAAGATGGATCACAGACCTTGAGGTAAAACCCCAAACTACTAGGGACATCAGAGGGAATTGGGACAAACCTGAGAACTTTGACTCAGGGAATATTTAGACTATCAGAAATAGGGAAGGACACAAATACAGAGGAGGCACACATTGATAAGTGGGATATACTGAAGATAAAACACCTGTGTCCATTGAAATAATTCACCAAGAGAGTAAGAAGAGCCCACAGAATGGGAGAACGTCTTTTGTAGTGACGCATCAGACAAAGGCCTTATTACTAAAATCTACAATTACTATTAAATTACTAAAGTCTATTCTGCTAGCTTACAATAAAAAGAAAACTAATTGCCCAGAGGAGGTAGTCAAAGGACCTGAACAGAAGTTTCACAAGGGTAGAAATCTGACTGGCCAATGAACATATGAGAAAAGGTTCCCAATCATTAACCATAAGAAAATTCCAAATTAAAACAACTATGAAATATTACCTAACACCATCAAAGATAGCCCAATTCAAATAATCAGTAAGTACTAAGTGTTGGAAGGGCTGTGGTGAGAGAGGAACTCCGTTCACTGTTGGTGGATTTGTAGGTATGTACAGCCATTATGGAAATTGAATGTCGATATAAAAAAATGGAAATCCAGCTGCCATATCACCCAACAATCCCCCTACTGGGCATATACACAGAAGTGACAAGAAACAAAGCACAGCCAGACATGTGTCCTCCAATGTTCACCATGGCACAGTTCACATTTGCAAGGAGCTGGAAACAACCCAAAGTTCCATCAACAGATGAATGTATTAAAAACAGTTACATACATACAATGGAGTACTATGCATCCCTAAAAAGCAGTGCTGGATGCATTAAGCACATTGCCACAAGGGAAGAAATAGAGGAAATTATGCTAAGTGAAGTAGGCCAATCACAAAAGAAGAAGTACAACATACATCCACTGAAGTAAGCACATAAGGGCAAAAGAGGGAGAGGGGAAAAGCTACTTCATACATACATTCCTGGGGTGAGATCTAGGTACTATGGTAGGGACCAGATCCAATCCAAGGATATATTTGGCAATCAACTAAAAAGGAAGGGAAAAGAAAGAAAGAAATTAAAAATATATGGGTAGTGGGAAACTGGGCTCTAGCCCACCCAAGGGGAGGGTATATTTTGTATCTCCACAGGAGAGGGTGAGAGGGACCAGAGTTCAACCCGGTGTGCCAAAACATGAATGCAGCATACCGGCATGAAGCAGGAAACCAATAGTGAGGTCTGCAGGGCCGACCCCAATCCCAACTACATGGACAGTCAGTCCCTCCTCCCCTTCAGAAGAATGCACTTCAGGGGACAGCACTGCAGCTACAACTCAGGGAGAGAGGCACGTCTGATCAGAACACACAAGAACAAACAACAAGGAAAGGAGAGAGAATGGAACACATCCTGGCCCACCAAACCCAGAGTATGATATTTTTTCTCTGAGTATCCAGTATACATAGAGGACCACAGGGCTGGTCCCACCATGAGACACGACATCCCTCACTGACCCATAGCGCTACTGGGGAAAACATTGGAGACATAGTGTGGGAATTGTACCTGATCTGATCCCACCACACCGGGGAGAAATGCTAAGAGCATGCAACAAAGCAGCCAAGGGGGCGGAGCAATGAAAACCCTGGGGAATACCAAAAATAGATTTTAGGGCCAGGGTGTGGCATCCTGTCAGACTGGAAAACTCTCCTAAATGTCAACAAACAATTTGTAGGCTTTTCTTTTTGGCATTGTTTTTGTTGTTGTTGTTTTGGAATTTGGGGGGGGGGTTCTTTTCTTTTGTTGTTTTGTTTTGCTCTGTCTTATTATTGTTTATGCGTGTCTATCTATATAAGATAGGTGGGATAAACAATCTGGAGGGAAAACCCGGAACTAACGGTTCCAGGGAAACACGGGAGAAGGGGAGGTGGGGAAAGGAAGGAGGGTGTAAACAAACCAAGGGACAAGGGAAAAACAAGTGATTTAAAATTGATGTTGAGGAGGGCATAGGACACCTTGTGGGCTTGATCAAGGGCATGTACCCGAGAGGAATCACTGAAACACAAATGAAGGCCAAACATGATAGTGGGACATGAGGAAAGTAAAAGGAAATGGAAGAAAGAACCAGGAGGCAAAGGACATTTATACAGGTCTAAATACAGGCATGCATATATGTAAATATATTTATATATAATGATAGGAAAATAGATTTATGTACATATATTTATATGATAAGTATTAAGGTAGCAGATGGACATTGGTACTCTACTCAAGCACTCCCTCAATGCAAGAACACTTTGTTATAATAACCCTGTATTCAGGGAAGAAGCACACCAGCCTGTGTGATCATGAGGTGTTGATTGGATCAGATACCAGGCATCAAAGACTCAGAACAAAAATCATATCCATGTGAATGATGGGGAGAGTGGAGACCCAACACCCAACTGTAGACAAGTTGATAACCCTTTACAGAAGGATCACAAGGAAGAGATGGGCTCGTCAGATGCAATTTAGCACCAACAAAACATACAAGTTTCCTTAAGTTTTAATGCTTTCTCCACCCCACTATCATGAACCCAATTCTACCTTACAAATCTGGCTAAACCAGAACATGTACACAGGTGCAGATAAGAGCTGGAAACACAGGGAATCCAGGACAGATAAACCCCTCAGGACCAATAATGAGAGTAGCAATACCAGTAGAGTAAGGAGAAGGTGTGGGGTGGAGAAAGGGGAACCATAAGAATGATCAATATATAACCCCCCTCCCAGAGCAGCAGGCAACAGAAAAATGGATGAAAGGAGACGGTGGGAGGTGCAAGACAAGAAATTTTTAAAAATAAATTATCATGAGGTTTCATGAAGGAGGGAGATAGGGTTGAGGAGAAGGAAAAATGAACTGATACCAAGGGCTCAAGTAGAAAGAAAATGTTTTGAAAATGATGATGGCAACATATGAACAAGTGTCCTTGACACAATGGATGGATGTATTGATTGTGATAAAAGCTGTACGAGCCTTCAATAATATGATTTAAATTTTTTTTCCGCTAATTTTTTTTTTTTTACTCCAGACAAACCACAACTGCCACCATTTGCATGGAGTTTTGATTCTGAGTGAAGGGAATTCCAGGTGTATCACAGTAAGACTGCGGTCGTGTGTTAGACTGAGTTTTCTTGAGAAATTAAATCATGTAAGTATTAGAAGGGACTTTATATATCATTCCATATTTTTATGTCAAAAACAGCCGTACCCAGTCCAACTCAAGAATATGGGTGATAAGCTAAAACCCCTTTCAGACTCACCCAGCTGATAAAGCAGGAAGACTAAACTGAGCAATCATAGACTAGTGGGTGCATTTCACATGAACCCAAGGTCCACAGGAACATGGTAAGGTGCCACAGCTCCCAGGGTTAACAGGGTAAGTGCACAATCCAGACAAGCAGGAAGCAAAGAGAAACAGACAGAAAGTAAGTTCTCTGTCACTCTTATCAAATGACCCTGCACACCCAAGGAGGTATCCTCCAGCTGAGATCTGATTGACAGGTTGAACTACCCGTACCTTCACTCAAGTACCCTCCCAAATCAAAGTAACCTCTAATTACCACAGCTCGGTACCATTTTTTACAGTTTTGTAAGTACAAGCTAGAACTTTCACCTGAGGTAAACACTTACTACTTTCCTTTGAAGAGCTGATGGAACATTGAGTTGAAAGCGAGACATAACAAGGAAAAGCTTGCACATCGATAGTTTTTCTGTTGTGTGTGTCTTTCAGTTTTCTAAGCTATCCAGTTTTAACTTTTAAAATTTGTTAACTGTTATTTTGATTTTAATTGATATAAAATTTACTTAAAATGTTCACCAATGAAAATGCTATAGATTTATTCTCAAGAGTATATAGGGACAAAAATAAATTGAACTCCTCACTCCCCAAACTATGAATCGGACCTTGTTTGGAGAAGTTGAGTCTTGGAAGATAGTATCTGTTAACTGATACTGAAGTTGGATATGTGCTAATCCTAATCCATTGAAAGATTTGTATTATAAATGGGAAGAACAAGCTAGAAGGCAGACACACAAGGGGCTGACAGAAAGAACTGTGTGGAGATGAATAGAAAAGTCTGAGCTTCTCCACTTCCTGCCGGAAATTACCCACAGGTCCCAGGTGATGGAGGGGACCAGGAGAGATCTTTTACTATAGCAGAGAGAGAGAGAGAGAGAGAGAGAGAGAGAATGGATTTTTCTTCTAGCCACCAAAACTTTAAGGAAATATGCTTACTTTCTTAAGATACTACTTATTATTATCTTATTATGACAACTCTAGAAAAGTACAATGAATCAAAACATTTTTACCGACTTTACATAAAAATTTAACATATTTACTGGAGAATGAAACCAGGAAACTATGTTTGGATGGAATGTAAAACCCCAAGAGCAGCAAGGAATCCAAACCCAAGCAAATGAACTGCCATCCAGATGATTCTGACTCCAAGTGACTCTTAGGACAGAGTAGAATTACACCTTTAGGTTTCAGAGCTTCAAATCTATATGGAGCAGACCAACTAATCTTCCTCCTACAGATTTGCTGGCAAATTTGAACTGCTGACCTTGTGATAAGAGGAAGGTATTCACATTGAGGGGCTGCTGGGGTGGTGGTTTTAGGACAAGCGAGCACGGGGTGCAATGTCCTGACAAAATATGGTAAAGCTTTGGAGCAAGAGAACTGCCTGACACCAGGTAATAGAATCTAAGACAGAGAGGAGAACAGACGCGCACAGAGTAAATGGCCCAATGGACTGAAGCATACACGATATGGCCAGGTGTCTGCGGGGCCATAACAGGTGAGGAGTATGCTCATATGGACTTCACCCTACCATAGAGTATTAAAGGTCAAACGTGATAATGCCTTCTAAGAGTGGTGACTACGAGATGTCAAAGATTAAGTAAGAGGAAATTGTCTTTGGTGAGGTAGACAAAGTCTGGCCCAGAGTATTGGAGGATTTTTAGTGTGATTACGCTCCCCAAGTAGGGAGGAACCATAGCCTGGTGCTAGGATTGGAATGTGGGTGTGGTGACCACGGCACACACATATTGAAAGGGAGGTGGTGGCAATATAAGATATACAATACTCTTCATGTCTATCTACTATCCACAATACTGAATACATACAAACAATAAGCACACAAAGTGATCACTCTGAACTTGATTGCTAAGTAATCTCATCTACTAAAAGGGGTCAAAGTTCCTCGGGAAACTGTAGATTCTGGGATTGGAGGATGGAGTATTACAAAAAAAGCTGATACCACGGGCTCAAGTATGAAAGAAATGTTTTGAAGTGATGATAATACGTGTACAAATTTAATTGATAAAATTGATGCATGGATTGTTATAACAGCTGTAAAAGCTTCCAATAAAATTATTTATAAAAGGAAAACGTGCAGATTTTGAGCAAAAAAAGCAAGGAATGGCTCAATGAAAGATGGTGATAGAATCCATCTTGGTAAAATCCTTATAATGAAATCTAGTAAATATGAGCAGTTAACCCCCAAATGGAATTGTTTTTCCTCAAAGTTATGTATTTAAATTACAAAATAACCTTTTGACCTTCAAAGTATTTTCCATTATACTTAATACATTTGACAAATCTGTGATTCCAGTCTTGGAAACACTTTTCAAACTTCTCCCTTTGTATGACTGACAGCACCTCCCTAATGTTTTTCTTCGCCTCTCCTAGGTTGTCAAGTCACTGTCCTTTCAGATCCCTCTTCATTCGTGGAAACAAAAAGAAGTCGCACGGAGTGAGGTCAGGTGAGTCAGGTACTTGGGAAAGGAGAGACATACTGTTTCTTTGCCAGAAACTGGCACACTGAGATGGCTGCATGAGCAGGTGCATTGTCATGGTGGAAAAACCAGTCCCTTTTTTGTAACACACTGTTACACTATCTTTTCAAAACCTCTAAATAGAAAGCTTGATAAACAGTCTGACCTGGTGGAATGAACTCCAAATGCACCGAGTCGACATTTTTCACCATTTGGGAAGTTGATGGATGTCCAGAACAAGACTTGACATCAACTGACATTTCACTTTTTTTTGAAATGAGAAAACCACTCGTACACTTGAGTTTTTCCCATAGTGCTGTCCTTGTAATCTGTGTTCAACATCACAACAGTTTCTGCAGCATTTTTTCCAAGCAGGAAACAAAATTTCACAGTTGTGTGCTGTTCTCTTAAATCAGTCATCTCCAAAAAAAAAATTAAAAAATGCACAAAACTGCTTTCAGGAGAAAAAAAATCCACTGTGACCAGAGAGAACCTTCCCAGGAGATGCCACTAGGTGCACTAACTCTGATGCTCACCTAGCCCGAAAAATGACTGCTATGAAAGTTCCACTCTTCCCAGCGTAATTCTGGTTTTGTTCGGTAACCCCCTAGTACTTTATATTAACACAAATAATGACAAAGCGGGAAAAAAAAACGAAAATTCTATCATCAAGTAGATTGCAATTCTAATGACCCTGTAGATAATTTCTGAGACTAAATCTTTACAGGAACAGACTGTTCATCTTTCTTTTTTTTACTGAACAACTTGATGGGCTAACTACTTGGTTAGCAGTCCAGCACTTACCTGATAGAGCCACCAAGATTCCACTGAGATAAAATATTATTAGCCCATAGTGGCAAACAAACGCTCCTAACTCACTGCTATCAAGTCAATTCCAGCTAAATTGGTATTTAGAAGATGAGACAATTTCATTGTTTCATATTATTTCACCACATATATCTACTACAAATATATATATATATTAGTTGCAAAAGAGAACAGGGTAGCTATCCTTTAAAAAGCCTCACTGAAGAAGATAGTAAGAAAGTGAAGATGAAAATGGTCATCAGTTCTAAGGTAGATTTAAATAGTTTGCTTTCCTGTCAAACTCCAAATTCACTGCCATCCAGTCGTTTCCAACTAATAGTGACTCCATGGGCAGAGGAAAACTGCCCCTGGTGGGTTTTTGAGGTTATAAAGTTTTAAAGAAGGAGAAAGCCTCAGCTTTCTTCAACTGAGCAATTGGTGGTTTCAACTCCAAACCTTGTGGTTAGTGGCCCAGTGAGTAACCCACGACACCCCTTGGATCCCTTTGCTTTCCTGCAGTAATGTATACTTTGGAACATTGCTATAAAGAAAAATGTTTTGAAAATTAGCTAAACTTGAATGAAATCTTAGAAGTAGATGGTAGTGATGTAGCAATGTTGATTTGCTGATTTGGGTGATTTTATTGTGATTACTTAGGTGTTTGTCTTTGCATGAGTATACAATATGACAGTCAGCAGTGATGGGTCCTATAGTATCTATTGATCCTCAGAAATGTTAGGAACTAAAAGCCCTTTTGGAGTCTACTTGCAACTTTCTGTAAGCTTGGCAGTTTCAGAGAAAGCATTTAAAACATTTCACAAAAGGAATTAATTTTGTTCTTAAAAGAGGGGTTGGGGGCTGAGTTATTGTAATCTGAGATATTATAAAGACGTGAATTCTAAGGAAATTCTAGTGCCTCATCTAAGACTGAAAGGATCCTGGATGGTGTGCGTTTATGCATTAGTCTGCAATCTGAAAGGGTGCCAGCTCCTCTAGGGGAGAAAGTCAGGGTTTTCTACTCACAGAGCAATTGCAGTTTGAGAAACCAAAGGGGTAGTTCTACTACCCCTTCGAGGTAATTAAGGGTCAGCCTCAACTCCACGACAATTAGCTTTCACTGCTGTTTGTTTTGTATAAGAACGAGCTTCATAAAAAAGAGAAATTGTATATTAAGAAAACATCCCAGCCCAGTCCAGTTCAACTCCCTAAGTCCAGATATTAGCCCATATGTCTGATACCAGTCTATGAATGCCTCTTCAGACTCATACAACACATGAAATGGCACTGAATGCAGGAAGATTGCAGACCAGTGGGTGGAAAGTCATGTGGATCCAGTGGTGTTGGGGAGCATCTCAGCGCTGACGTGGGCCTCCAACTGGCTCCTCCAGTTCCAGGGTTCTGGCTCCATCAGTGTGTAGCTCCATGTAGCTTGTCAACTGGCATGTGTCCCAGAGAAACTCTGTGTGTATCTGGCTTCCAGTGAGCATTTATCTCCATGGTGCCTCCAAAAGAGGTCATCAAGCGGCAACCTAATTGACAGCTACACTCCACTCCTTTGCAAGTTGACACCAGATTATGTAACTACCATACCCCGTGTCTTTAACGGGGACTTAAAATCTTTATTTTCAACATTCTAGTGGTGCTGGTAGCTTACAGTGAGTTTGTAGCCATCTGAAATACTAAGCATCTACTTCTGAGGTATAATTTGTGGAGCCTCCAAAGCAGAACTTCACATTTAAAGCTTCCGGATTCCATCCCCTTGGTGGAGATTCACCTCATAATCCCTGTTCTCCATTTCCAAAGACAATGTTTTTTCATGAGTTTTGCCACTTAAAAAAATCATTTTATTGGGAGCTCATACAACTCTTATCGCAATTTGTACATCCATCCTTTGTGTCAAAAATAATAATAGTATTTTGTAAATTATCAAGAGTTTGTTTTTTATTGAGTTTGGTGCAAGATCCATACCTTATCCTTTGTACTAATTGCCTATTGCCCAAAAATATGTCTGGATATTAGTCTTTTCTGTAACATAGAACACATAGTATTTTACAAGGAACTCTGAAAAGTTTATAAGTTTATAGAAAAATGGATTTAAAAGTTAATAGATACTTTCCACAAACTGTTTGATTCTATCTTATATATTTAAGGGTGATGGCTGGGGGCTCAGAATTCCTGACTTAAAATCCTAGCCAGAGTATTCAATATCAGTAAGGCATAAAAATTTGATTTTGCATCACTATGACAAAATTTTCTTGTCTAAAACCACATACATTGTGTGCATAGAAAAGATTTTATATGTTAGATATTTAAAGCAGTTTATATATTTCATAAGTGCTCAAGGAATTTAATTTATTTTTTAAATTGGTATTATTAGCTTTCATTGTGGTAGTAGAACATAATAGTGAATAAATATGGAATGCCAGATAAACCAACAGTTTCGTTTTTAAGAAGCATAGCCAGAATGCCCCTTGGAAGTGAGATTGGTCCCTTAGAAGTGACTTTGTCTCCTGTACTTTGGGCATGTTGTAAGGAGGGGCTAATCCCTGGAGCAGTAGATTGTGCTTAGTAAGTAGACGGTCAGCAAACAAGAGGAGGAGCCTCAAATAGATGGCTGACACAGTGGTTAAAACATGGTTTTAAATATTTCAGGGATCACGAGGATGGCTCAGTACTGGGTAGTATTTCATTTTTGTTGTTTCATGGGTTGCTATTAGTCAGACGCGACCCAAAACCACCTAACACGTGGCATTACTACAATTTGCCACTTTTGCAGTTACTTGGCCTGGAATGCTGTCATTAATCATCTTCTTATGGGATGCAGGAACAATAGCCCTTTGGGTGGGGGTGGGTACAGTAAGGAGTAAATTCACTTACGAGAAGTCGTTAGCCCATTTGTCATCTGATACTGTGTGCTCATAGACACAATGAACACTCCACTGCCAAGGAGAGGGTATGACACTTACGATACTGGTTTGTGACGAAACCACAGCTTTGAGGGGACTGCTGTAAAAGTTTCAGCCAAAACTGAGCTTCAGTTTTTCAGCAATAAGGAAACAGTGTGGCATTTCTCCATCAAAAGCTGCTTTTCTATAAGATTACATTCATCCATTTTTCTAAGATATGGGTCTCTGATTAGATACTGATATGAATAAATCATTTACAGTTTATTTCACTTGAAAAGTGACTATTTCTATCAAACCCACTTTAAATTTTGCAGTGATGAGAGTTTTGAGACCACTTATTACCTGTGAACAGATTTCAATGCTGTGCTGCCTGTACACTGAGCTAGAATAGAAATCACGCACAACTTGACTTCTGTTAGAGGGCAACTGTGTCATCGAAATGGAAGCAAATCCATCAATTGTAAGAATTCAAAACAGTAACCGGAGCAAAAGGTATCATGGCCCTCTTGAGCCGTTAAGTGGTATGTATCTTTACGACTGCTTTCTTCTGGAAGTATTTAGGATGATAAATTATTTTTCAAGTTTAAAACCAGGTCTGGTTGGGTCATTTGTCTTGTTCTGAGGGAGAAGGTTAACTTACTGCTATGTAACCTACAAAGTAGCCCTGGTAGTGCAAAGGTTAAGCGCTTGGCTACTAACCTAAAAGTTTGGGGTCAAACCTCTGCAGCCGACCCGAATGAGAAATGCCTCGTGATTAGTTCATGTGGCGATCATGGTCCAAACATCCATGAAACCCTGTGCTCTGTCACATGGGGCTCCGTGGTTGGAGTTAACTTGCATCAGCAAACAGCAGCAGCTTGAACAACTCGTGTTTAGAACATCTAGTGTGCCCTGTCTGTCAAGCCCTTCAAAACTTAAGTAAATGCAAAATATTTTAATCCTACTGAACTTCAATGTAATTCCTTAGTATTCATTGTTATTTTATAAAATACAATCTAAGTCTTAGTCGATTTCTCCTATGTGCCTTTATTTTCAAAATATCAAACGTAGAAAATGTACCTACCAAGATTACATATATGTGTATAAGTGTGTGTGTGTGTGTACTGTGTGTCTGTGTGTACTGTGTGCCCCATCCTCTCCCCAGAGTGACTGGTGGACTCAAATTACTACCCATATGTTTAGCAGCAGAGCACTAAGTTACTGTGCTACCAGAATTCCTAAACACAAAATATGTGGGTTCAATATAGAAGTTGGGTACTTAGTACTAATTTCCAGTCTCTTCTATGATGGGTCCTTTATTCTAGAACCTACAATACATGATTTTTCCCACAGGCACAATTAGGATAAAAATTAGATTTTAACACAAATTTATTCATGAACCATTTGAAAAGGGTAAGGAAGCAAAAAGAACTTTCTGCTGTCTTGAATCTTCCTGTTCACAAGCATCACTGTGGATGCCAGTTTATAGAGGTGAATTTGGTACTGGGAGTTATACTCAGCATTATCTTATCTAAATCTAGCTTTTCCTGGACTACAAGCATAAGGTATGGCGGCAGAGGAAATATTTTCTTGTCATGAACTTTATCTAATGCAGACTTTTTCCTCCTTAAATTCCCTAGTTATAGAAGTGGCTTGGTGAATTCCATGTTAGGATGCATAAAAAGTATGTGAGCAACTGTATTTCTACACTAATAATTCCTGCCTAAAATAATGAGAGTGTTTTCTATGTCCTGTCTATAATATTCAGTGGCAAATTTTGACGACATAGTGGTTACAGGCCCTTATGGAAGGGAATCAGCTTGATGACTTAAATGGGTTCTCACTGAAGGCTGCTTACTGTTGGAAAATGTACAGTAGATCATCTCATGGCACTGCAAAATAATGGGTTCTATTCTGTGGTTATCTAGCATGTCAATTAAGATAAGTCTTTGAAAGATAAAACATCTGCTACTCTAAGAAGTTTTGATGAAAAAAATATTAAGTTGTGTGGGCTATTTCATTCTATCTAAACTAGAAAGATAAAAGAAATGGCAATCACTAGATTTTAAATTAGTATCTCAAGGCTCATTCAGAGAACTGGAGAAAGTCGATTAAATAAAATAATATCATAGTACTTGTAATCTCACAGTTGTTATCACAAAATACACGATTCAGAATCTGATAGCATGGCTTATTTATTTACCAGGTGGGTTTAATTTACCATCTGCCTTTGACTGTGTTGTTACTAGGTGCTGTGCTGTGCTGTGGAGGCCGTTCTCACTCAGTGAACCCACATAGAACCCAAGGAAGCACTGGCTGATTCTGTGCCGTCCTTCCGAGGGTTGTTATGTTTGAGCCTGCTTTTGCAGCCACTGGGTCAATCCATCTCTTTGAGAATATTTCTGCTTTTTTCTGACCCTTCTCCAGGCAGTACGCCTCCCGATAACATGTCCAATATGCATGAGATGAAGTCTTGCCATCTTCCTGTCTATGGACATTCTGGTTGTACTTCTGAAGATGTATGGTTTCATTCTTCTGTCATTTCATGCATATTCAATATTTTCAGCAACACTAATTCAAAGCATGCTTTCTTATTCATTCTTCCTTATTCATTTCCTCTTTTCTCAGGCATATTAGGCAATTTAAAATATTGATTTAGTCAAGTCCACCTTAGTCCTTGAGGTGGTATAACTTTATCAAGATTGTTTGTAGCAAATTTACTTAATTGGCAGCAATAGAAGCTGATTGTGAATCCACATAAAACCAAATCCTTGACAACTTCAAACTGGTCTCCCTTTCCCGGATGTTGCTCTTTGGAACAGTTGTGAGCGCTTTACTTTTCTTCATGCTGAGATAGAGTCCACACTGTGGGCTATAGTCTTCAAGCTTCACGGGCTGGTGCAGCCAGTCATCTTCATTCGCAACAAATAGAGTTGTGTCATCTGCACAGCACAGATCATTCAGGAGTCACAGTCTTCTGTCAAACTAACTGCCATCTGGTTGAATTCAACTCTTCCCAGCAACCCTATTGGACGGGACAGAATTGGCTCTGTGGTTTTTTGAGACTGCACCTTTCCACGGAAATAAGAAAGCTTCATTATTCCCCCTTGGAGTGGCTGGTGGTTTCAAACTGCTGACTTCACAGTTAGCAGTCCAACTCGGGGTCACTATACCACAAGAGCTCCGTGTGTGCTATCGCACAAAACTGATTTTTAATTGCCAGAGGGGCACTGAGTTTGTTTGGTTTTTCTAAAAAGGGGAGAGCAGACTAGATTTGTTTAGGAACCTGTGTTTTCAGCCTTGCAGTATTACCATGGTGTGTCTAATAACAACTTTGGGACCTGTGTATAGGTTTCTCATGAGTATAATTAAGTATATGGTACACAGAGTTGAATACTTTTGCATAGTTAGTAAAACAAAGGCAAACATCTTTCTAGTGTTCTCTGATTTCAGTCAAGACTTATCTGACATCAATCATGGTTTCATCCTAAATCCTATTCTGAATATGACTTAAATTTGGCTGTTGATGCAGTAATGCTGTAACTGGTTTTGGATTTTCTTTAAAATTTTACTTGAATACAATGCTAATTATATTGTTGGACAATTTCTTCATCCTTTCCTTAAAAGAGGCACCAATACGGTTTTTTGGTGTGTGTTTTTCTTTTCACAGTTGATTGACCAGGTAGCTGTCTTCACAATTCCTTGGCGTGCAATGGTGAATACTTCCAGCATTTTGTCCATTTATTGATACAAAGGTATTCCACTAATCCCTGAATCGTTACTGGTCACCAATTCCCCCATGCAGCTTGAACTTCTTCCTTCAGTTCCATCTGTTTATAAGCATAAGCCAGTCCCAGAAATGGTTGAATATTGACCAATTACTTTGATATAGTGAGTCTATGCCTTCCATCCTTCCTTCCTTCCTGCACCATACAATATTTTGATCCTAGATCCCTGCAATATTTCAATTGGAGGCTTGCATATTTTTCCAGTTTTCTTTTAGCTTCAGGTGTGCTGAGTGTGTTCACTCACTTTTAAGTGTAGTTCTTTATACATTTTATTACAATATTTTACTTTATCTTTTTACATGACCTTTGAAAATTTCCATTCTGCTTTTTACAAATCTAGCTTTTGTCACTTCTTTGCCTTTGTTTACAATTTTTTGCAATATATTTACCAGTAATCATTTTTGCATCTAGATTGTAAGTTTGCTCAATTTCAGACTCCATACAGTAATAAAAATTTCATTTCCTCACTTTGGGCATTGTTGGTGGGTTCACAAATTAGCATGTTATTCTCATTAATTGATTTTCCTCTTAGGCACATGGATATTACCCTAAGGAGGACAGCATTTGATGGTGAATGCAATGCTGCTCTTCATTTGTCATTTTAAGCTTAGATCATATAATTATCTGATTCAAAATGGTCAATAACAGTTCATTTCAGCACCTAGGTAATAATATTGATGTGTTCTATCTCTTTTTTGGAACTTCGTCTTTCTTTGATTATACCTCAGACAATACATGTCCCAAGTAATAATAGAGATTTGCAATGCTTTACTTCTAATTTTGAGCCATACCACATCAGCAAATAAAGATTCTGAACACTTTACTCCATCAACATCATTTTAGGTCAGTTGTGCTTTTGATAAACACCTCTTACCCTATATATATTTTGAATATCTTCAAACATTCATCTTCCAAAAATGTATCCATTTTTATGCAATATATATGTATCTATTTTTTTCTCAGAAATATATCCCTAGTGCTCACCTTCCCAATACAATTGCTGTAGCAAATGTGCTGAGGAAAGCTGATGGTGTCCGGGTATTAAAAGATATAGCATCTGGGGTCTTAAAAGATTGAAGCTTAAAAACTGGCTATCCAGCAGGGAAGCAACAAAGCCCACATGGAAGAAGCACACCAGCCTGTGTGATCACAAGGTGTCAAATGGGATCAGGTATCAGGCATCAGAAGACCCAAAACACACAACTATATCAATGAGAAAAAGTGGGGGTCAGAGTGGAGACCCAAAGTCCATCTGTAGACAATTGGAAATCCCCTCATAGAAAGGTCATCACAAGGAAGAGATGAGTCAGCAAGGGTGCAGTACAGCACCTAAGAAACACACAACATTTCTACTTCTTTAAGAATGCTATCCCCACCCCCACTACCACTACCCCAATCCTACCTTAGAAACCTGGCTAGGCTGTAGAATGTACACTGGCACCGAAGAGCGCTCTTGACAAATGGAATCCAGGACAATAAACCCCTCAGGAACAGTAATGGACATAGTGATACCATGAGGGTAGGAGGAAGATGGGGGGAAGGGGGAGAAATAAGGAACTCATCACATTAATCATCGTATAACCAACCCCACCCCCAACCCCAAAGGGATGGACAACATAAATGTGGGTGACGGGAGACAATGGATGGTATAAAGTAGGGAAAATAATAATAATTTATAATTTATCAAGGGGTCACAAGGGTGGGAGGGTGGGAGGGTAGAAAAGAGGAGCTCATACCAAGGCATCAATTAGAAAGAAAATGCTTTGAAAATGTTTATGGAAACATATGCACAAATGTGCTTGATACAATTGATGTATGGATTGTTATAAGATCTGTAAGAGCCCCCCAAAAGATTATATATATGTACATATATATATTTAGTCTTTTATCTAATATGGCTAAAAGAACAGAAAAAACAAAACAAGAAAGAATGAAAGAAAGAAAGAAATAAGTTGATAGCCAGTATTTTTCCCCTCTGTTTTTGTGTGGCAAATTCAGGATTCAATAAATTTAAAATACAGGTGGCTTCAGACACACAAATTCAAAAGTTGATCAATTGCATTTACAACCAACTTTTTTTATATCTTATCATTAATAATAACTTCACAAATGAATCAGCAAAATGATATTTGCTGATGTCACTATATTTTAAGTTTACTTGTACTGGTTACAATCCCCGGGAATAAATAAAGATTGGATTTATAAAGATGCTGATTATAAAGTAATAATTATCAAACATTTTAAATGAGGAGTTTGAAATGTCAAGTCTGTCATATGACTCCATTGTCTGAGCCTTGTTAAAATAAAGCCCAATAGTAAGTTGGTTACAACCAATTATAAAGTGCAAAATTAGGCTTCAAAGGATGAAGAAATAAAACTGATAAAACTGTCGAAGTAGATTATATCATGAAAGCTCTTTTTCTTTTTAGCTCTATTTCAGCAAAGAAGCCTAAATTGTTAATTAATCAAGGTGATGAAAAACAGATTGGAAACAAGAAAGCCAGCTTCTTTGAAAAATTTTTCACTGGCTGTAATTGTAGCCTGGGAAAGATATCAACTGGAATCCCGTAGCAGGAAAAGCTAAATAGCAGCAGCAGCACATGGGAGGACTTCAAAATTCATGGACAGATTTCATGATCTTTTGATTCCAGTTTTCTCTAAACTGTTTGAAGCCTCTTTATATAATCACCAGATATTTACCTACAGAGACAATCACCAGGATACCATAATAATCAGTAGTTCTTAGAGATTATTAGATGTTTCATACAGTAAAATATTTTCTGATGTTTGATACAGTAAAATATTTTCAAAGTGATAAAATGATCTCAGAATTTTTAGAAGTAATATACACACTGATCCTTCCAAAATTCTACACACATACACACACATATATCTACTTGTATATATATGTACTTCGTTATGTGTGATGGCTGATTCAAGAGAACAGCATGCAGCTGTGAAATTGTGTTCCCTGCTCAGGAAAAATGCTTTGAAGCTGTTGTGATGTTGGAAACAGCTTACAAGGACAGCGCTATGGAAAAACTCACGTTTTTCTTGAGCTTTCTCCTTTCAAAAAAGGTGAAATGTTGATTGATGAAAAACCTTGGTCTGGGTGTCTGTCAACTTCCTGAACAGACTAAAATGTCAGCAGAAGGCGTGCACTTGTGCTTACAGTTTGATGATACACCATTGAGAAGCTGCGGACACTATCTAGACTGTCGGGAAGCTCGGTTCAGCAAAGTTTAAGGGAACTGTTGGGAATGAGAAGGGTCACTGACAAATTTGTGCCTTGGGTTCTTACTGACCAGGAAAAAGAGCATCGAGTGCGAGCACGCCATACTTTGAAAGAACAGCTCCAATGCACCCAGACTTTTCCCCAAGGTCATTCCTGGTGAGGAGACATGGTGCTCTTCTTATGACCCCAAAGCAAACAGTGATCAAGCCAGTGGAAGACTCCATCGACACCTCACCTAGAAACAGCGCCTCGTGAAATGAAAGATCAAGACGATGCTCATTATTTTTACGTTGTGACAGGGATAGTACATTTGGAGTTGATTCCACCAGGTCAGACTGTTCATCAAGCTTCCTATTTAGAGGTTCTAAAAAGATAGTACAACTGTGTGACAAACAATGTCCTGGTTTTTGGCAGAAGGTGGACTGGTTTTGCCACCATGGCAATGCTCACACAGCCATCACAGTGTGCCTGTTTGGGCCAAAGAACACCATGTCTCTTGTGCCCCGTGCACCTTACTGACCTGACCTCATTCACTCGATGCAACTTATTTTTGTTTCTGTGAGTAAAGAGACATGGAAGGACAGCAAGCGACAGAGGCGAAGGAAAACAGAAGAGAGGTGCCGTTAGCCAACCAAACAAATAAGTTTGAAAACTGTTTCCAAGAATGTAAGTGCAGATTTGACAAATGCATGAACTGCAATAGAGAGTAATTTGAAGGTTATAATGTTGTTTTGTAAAAAAAAAAAATCAAACACATAGCTTTGGGGAAAAAGAAAGTTCTGTTTTGGGGGGTACCCCCTCATATGTGTGTACATACATACACACAGTCTTTTTTCACAGTTTATATATACAACTAGTGATTGTGGTCCAGATCCAAGGCACACAATGGAGAAGGTGGAAAATCCTCTCTCGATTTGATACACATTAGTTCACAGACTCAGAGACCTCTAAGGGTACGAAGGTCCCAGCATTCTTCATGAAGGACTTTATGCTCATGGTCGACAAGTATACTACAAGGACAACTTCTACTATTTGTGCATCTAGCTCAGGACAGAAAGTGTCAGGAGAGGGGGGCATATGGGATATTTGTGCCAGTTCTGAGCACTGACTCATGACACCACTCGTCTCGGTAAATTCATAATGCTGCTGTCAGGGATCAGAATGAAAAGCTGTGAAGGTCATGTAATTAATAGAATGGTAGTCAAAAATTCATTTCACAGAGGACCCTGTATATACATAAACATCGTACAATTATCTTACCAGTTCCTGAATTCATGACGGGCAGACTAGTGGTTCTCAAAATCTCACCTGTGGTTTCTCTATTTAGTGTCCTTAGTGAATAATCAGTTGTTGTTTAGTTGATTCTGACTATGTCAACCCCATATAATTCAGAGTAGATCAGTACTCCATAGTGATTTATGTTAGTCTGGGTAGACTAGAGTAACAAATCCAGGGACAATAATGTGTGTATAAGAAAGAGCTTTATATATGAGCAATTGAATATGGAGAAATATCCCAGTCCAGTCCAGATGAAGTCCATAAAGTCTGATATTAGCCCATATGTCCAATATCAGTCTGTAAATTCCTCTTCAGACTCACGAAATTCATGCAATGGCCACGAATGCAGGGAGATTATAGGCTAGTCAGTGCAAACTCTTGTGGCTCCAGTGGCAATAGAGGTATCTCAGCTCTGGCAGGAGTCTCCACATGGCTCCTCCAGCTCCAAAGCTCTTACTGTGTCAGTGTACTTCCATCAGGCTCATTGTCAGGAATATCCCGTAGGGAGGGAGATGTGTGCCAGCTCCAGTGAGCTATTTATCTCCTGCGCACCTCCAAATTAGGTCATCGAGCTACGACCTGATTGACAGGCTTAACTCCACCCCTTCTCTCTTCAGTCTCAAATTGACAGATTATGTAACTCCCACATGTTTCATGATTGATTTTCTTTTTTTTAAATTTATTTTATTATTTTATTTTTTAATAAATCATTTTATGGGTTCATACAACTCTTATCACAATCCATACATACATCAATTGAGTAAAGCACCCTTATACATCCGCTGCCCTTGTCATTCTCAAAATTCACCTTCCACTTGGGTTCCTGGAATCAGCTCATTTTTCTTTTATCCCTCTCCCTCCCTCCCCGCTCCCCCCTCCCTCACAAACCCTTAATAACGTATAAATTATTACTGTAACCTATCTTACACTGCCCGGCGCCTCCCCTCACCCACTTTCCTGTTGCCCATCCCCCAGAGAAGAGGTTACATGTAGATCTCCGAGATCAGTTCCCCCTTTCTACACCCCATTCCCTCCCAGTGTCACCACTCTCACTGCTGGTCCTGAGGGGTTCATCCATCCTAGATTCCCTGTGTTTCCAGATCTCTACTGCACCGCTGTGCATCCTCTGGTCTAACCAAGTCTGCAAGGTAGAATTGGGATCATGATAATTGGGGGGGAGGAAGCGTTCAAGAACTAGAGGAAGGTTTTGAGTTTCATTGTTGCTACACTGAACCCTGAGTGACTCATCTCCTCCCCTCTACCCCTCTGCAAGGGATGTCCAGCTGTCTACAGATGGGCATTGGGTCCCCATCATGCACTCCCCTCATTCACGGTGATATGATTTCCACCACCCCCACCTTTGTTGTTTGAAACCTGATCCACTCGGCCCTTCATGATCACATATGTTGGTGTGCTGCTTCCATGTGGGCTTTGTTGCTTCTGGGCTAGATGGCCGCTTGTTTACTGTCAAGCCTTTAAGACCCAGGATGCTATATCTCTCAATAGCTGGGCACCATCAGCCTTCTTCACCACACTTACTTATACACACATTCGTCTTCAGCGTTTATGTGGGAAAGGTGATCACACAATAATGGTTTTTGCTCTTTGGTGTCTGCTACCTGGTCCCTTCAGCACCTTGTATTCACTTAGGTTTGTGTGCTTCTTCTCTGTGGACTTTGTTGCTTCTGAGCTAGCTGGCCACTTGTTTGTCTTCAAGCCTTTAAGACCCCAGATGCTATATCTTCTTGATAGCCGGGCACCATCAGCTTTCTTAATCACGTTTGCTTATGCACACATGTGTCTTTAGCGATCATATCCGGAAGGTAGGTATCATGGAATGACCGTTTTAGGTGCTATTTTACTGAGGGAGTGTGTGCGAGGAGGCCCATTGTCCACCTGCTTCCCTACTACTGAACCTATAAATATATGCAAATAGCTCTATTTCCCCCCATAATCATAAATATATTTACATATGCACATGTTTGTATTTAGGCTTCTAAGTATGCCCTTTGCCTCCTACTCCTTTCCTCTATTTCCTTACGCGTTCCTCCTGTCCCACTACCATGTTCAGCGTTCATTCTGGTTTCAGTAATTCCTCTCAGTTACCTTGCCCTTGGTCACTCCCTTCAAATCCTCCCCACCCCTGCCTCCTCTAGTTTTGAACCACTCATTTTTCCCTTGTCCCTGGGTTGGCCAACACCTCCTCCCTTCCCCTACCTACCACACTCTCCTGTCCCTCCGGGACCATTGGTCCCGTTATTTTCTTCTCACATTGTTTGTCCAGCCTATCTTATCTAGGTGGACCTGCAGATATAGTAATATGTGCATACAAATGAAGATGGCTTTGACAGCACCCATGTGGCACATAAGAACATGGCATTGAAAGCAGCAAAATGCTGACAAACAAAAAAAGCCACCGAGATACAAAATTTAAAAGAGAAAAAACAAAACAAAAAGACAGCAAAAAAAAAATCTGTTAGTAGTTCGAGGTCTGTTGACCTTTAGGAGTGTTTTCTGGTAGAGTCTGGTGGGGTGCCATGTCCTGGCCTCAAAGTCCATCCTTTATATTTCCTCGGGACCTCCTTGCTCTGCTTCCCCTGCCACTCCATTGCACGCCCCCAGTGTTTTTCCTCAATTTGGTGGGGTCAACTAAGTCGCACATCCCCCACAGTGTCTCAAGTGCTGTCCCGTGTAGGGCATGGGTCAGTGCAGGATGCCGCATCTTGCCGTGGGGCTAGCTGTATGGTCCTCTCTGTACAATGGGCCCTTTGAGCCGGGGTATCGTCCTCTGAGCTTGGTGGGTCCAGGTGTGCTCCGCTCCATTTTTCCTCCTTCCTTTGCTTCAGCTTCCTTCTTGGTGTGGTGGGGTAGATCAGTTCCTTTCCACACCAGACGATCTATTTTCATTTTCTGTCGTGCTCCCTTCGATTGTGCGGGTTGGGCTAATTCTAGATGGGGCTGGCATATGGTCCAGTTTCTTTGTGTATTCCTCCTTACTTTATGTTGCCCTCCTAGTTTGGCGTGTCGTGGTGGGGTCCGTATGCATGTTGCAGATCTATGGGGACACAACCAATGCTCTCCCCCGGGTGGGTTAGTGCCCTGTTCCCCCCATGCCATCCACTTGGTTTCTCCCGCCCCCACTTTTCCCTCCCCCTGCTCCACATCCCCTTCTTTATGCTGGGCTCTCATGTCCCTCCCTAGGTGTGGCCTGCCCTCCCTCCAACTCTCTATGCTTCCACCCATTTATTGCGAGATAGATGTTTATTCTTCTATCCCTGGCATGCTGATTGTACTTACCTTAGGAGACTCATGCTATACCTGTCCTTTTGAGTTTGGCTTACCTCGCTTAACATGATTCCTTCCAGCTCTTCCCACGAACGAACGTGTTCCATGTGCTCTCATGAGTGATTTTCTGTAGTGTTCCTGAGTGTGTTCAAATGACCAGCTTTTTTACTAGAAATCCCACATTTCACTGTTAGTGCCACCTAAAAGCGCTGAGTGCTTTCTCAAGTTTATATGTTTTCATTCATATAAATGAGGCAAAAGCTATAATGGCCAAAACTGCTAACACAGATCAAGACAGTGGCACCAGAAAGTACGCATAAGTGCCTGACTCCCCTACAAAGTGACACCAAACCCAGCCATTGAGTAGGTCCTGACTCATAGTTTCCCTTTATAGAACGGAGACAGCATCGCCTTTCTTCTGCGGAACTGCTGGCGGCTCTGAACCGCCAACCTGTGTCTAGCGAGCCACAGCATCACAGTGCCAACAGGTGCACAGAATCACTCATATTCACTTTCCATCACTACCCCCAATCAAAATGCAATAAAAACTTCCCTTATGAAGCAGTAAAAATTATAATTTCTTTAGAGCATTGCCCTCATGTCATGAATTGTGAGTTGTACTGGGGGTGGGTGGGTGTACTTTTGCTTTATACAAAAATTAGAAGATTGTCTAAAATGAAAAAAAAATTGGTTTCATTGCTTCTGTCACAAGCTGAATTAGCTCTTAACTTCATGGGAAAAACTTTTCACTTGAAAAAACAATTACATAAAAATCATAGTAACCAAAGCTTAGAAATTTGACTCATATTTCCTTGAAAATGGATAAACTGCATATTATTTTCCAAAAAAGAAAAAAGAGAACTGAGAGCCTTTCTTGCCAATGATAAAATTCTAGCTTTGAAGTGGAAAATTAGAATTTTGGAAACATTGTGTGTGATACCATAAGCTTGACAGCTTCCCAATAGTAAAAAACTTTTCTAATAAGATTCATGGTAATATTTATAAACTAGATTTTTTCATATTGCATAATAAAATATGACAGTATTTGAAAGATCTGCAAAACACAATGAATCAATATTTTTCAAAGGATCAATGCATGATGCTACAAGATTACATAGGCATAAACAGTACCATTTAAAGAGCCAACTGTAACCATAGACTTTAATATAAAAGTTGATGTTATGTATTGGTAGCTTTTAAATACCATATTGGAACTTCCACAGACATATCACTTGTCCTGTTTTATTGTGGTATGAAAATAAATACACGTAATTATATTAAAAAGGCTATTCACAAACACCCTTCTTTGATCGCTACCTGCCTATGTAACACTGGATTTTTGTCATATTCTTCAACTAGAAGAAGAAAGAAAATAGAGTCTGTGCTTTGAAGAAGAGGGAGAACCTGGTTATATCAATTGATCCAAAAATAGTTATAAATGTGTAAATGTCACTCATTTCACAATTTTAGCAAGAAAATATCATTTGATTTATTAAATTATATTTATTATTATTTTGAAAAGTTCTGATCTAATTTTAATACAATAAATATCAGTAGATTTTTGTGTTAGTCTGGGTGGACTACACAAACAAATTCATAGATATTCATATGTGTATAAGAGAGAGCTTTATATAAAAGAGTAATTATCTATTAAGAAAACATCTCAGCCCAGTCCAGATCAAGTCCATTAAGTCTGATACTAGTCTGTAAATGCCTTTGCAGACTCATTCAACAAGAGTACAGGAAGATCACAGGCCAATGGGTGGAAAGCCTTGTGGCACCAGTGGCAGTGGAAGCATCTTAGTGCTGGTGTGTGTCTCCACATGGCTCCTACAGCTCCAAGGCATAGCTCCACGTGGCTTGTCAACAGGAATGTCTCATAGGGAGACAAAGGAGAGAGAGGGTGTATCTGGCCTCCATATCACCTCCAAATGAGGTCATCAAGCTATTGATAAGCTAAACTCCACCCCTTCATGCTTAATCGTTTCAGACTGACACCAGATTATGCAACTACAGCCTTTTTTGTTACTATCAGCTGTATCAAGTCCTTTAAGACACATGGTGAGCCATGAGCAGAAGTGCTCCATCTCTCCGTCACTGCCCTCTGTTTGATCTCGACTCAGAGTGACCCCATAGCACAGAGTATGGTTGCCCCTGCGGGCTTCCAAACTGGTAACACTTACTGGAGTAGAAAACCTGCTCTTTCTCCTGAGCAGTGGCTGATGGTTTATAGCTGTTGACCTAGCAGTTCGCAGTCTAGCTATAAACGCTACGCCATGGGGTTTTCAAAGCCGTGACTACTAAGAAGCTAACCCGCAGACCTGTCTGCTTAGTTGTCTTTGGGAAGGTTCCCTCCAAAGCTGTTTTAGCGAAAGGCTAAATGGCTTAAAGGTTATGCCCTGGACTGTGCTCCTCCTCAAGCTCAGTAATTCAAAACTACGACTCTGTTCTGTGTGAGAAAGACCAGGCTTCTAACTATCTAAAGAGCAAAAGTCTCCAAACTCACAGGACTGTTTCACCCTCTCCTGCTGGGTCTCTCTGAGGCAGCACCGAGTCGTGACTGTGAGTTTGTGTTTGTGTTTCTGTGGCAAAATGTATTGAACATGGGGATGCTAACTCGTAGGTTAGACCCCCGCCGCCTATTCCATTGGGCAAACATGAGGAGGTCGACTTCAACAAAGATTCAGTCTCAGATGGTACGGAAGTCCCTCTGAAAGAGTTGTCACTGCCAACGGTTGATAACAAAGTGGGACCTTTATTGTGGGTCCTGTGGCCCAGTGGGTTCTTATTCAGAGACAGCCCCACACCTGCGGTCTTGAGGACTTTCACATGGAAAGGATTGCTCCCAGGGGACTGGTGGGGATTGACTGGGTAGCAGCAAGCAGACAGGTTACAGAAGCGGAGGCAGGTGGGGGTGGGGTTACAGAAGGGAAAGGGAGTGGGGGGCAGAGAGCAGTATTAATGATGGTCAGGGACTTTTCACATTCCTCTGAGGCTCTTTGTCTCCTGAGCTTTGTCCTTGCCGCAAGAAACCTAAGGAACAGATCGACTTGGGGGAACAACTATGGGGTCTCTAGAAACCTGGTGACAGCAAGTTTGATTTGGGCTAGAAGTGTACATCACACAAAACCAGACAAACTCACTGTCCTTGAGGCAATTCTGACTCAGGGAAGAACTGCCCTGGTCTGTTTCTGAGGCTGTCACTCTTCAAGGGAGTAGAAAGTCTCATCTTCCTCTCAGGGAGCACTTGGTGATTTCAAACTGCCAGGGGAGTTCCTATTAGCATATAATATAAATAGATATTAATAGACAATATTTGTAGAAAAGTATGTGATAAAAATCGGTGAAATAGATAAAAGTTGCTAATGTTAATAGATAAAAATCACTTGGGGTCTTAAGTAATTGAGAGTGTACGTGACTAAAGGAAAAAATAGTTTGAAAACTATTCCATTAGAGACAAGTAATGCAACTGAAATTCTTGAAATTGTCTTATAGTCTGTTAATAATAAACTATCAAAATACAGCCAGCCAATTCTATACATGTTGTATTTAAAATCCAGCGATGTCAGAGTGTCACCATTGCTAAGCCCTAGGGGACGGGAGTCATGATGGTCAGTGGGTTATGCATCCTGCCGCTAACCGCAAGGTCTACAGTCCACTGCACCAACCATTTCTCAGCTGCCTGATGAGGTTTCTGTGCTGGTAAAGATTTAAACCGGATACCCAAAGGGGCAGTTCTCTCTTTGCTCACAGGTCACTGTGAACCCTAATGAATGATGTCTGTGAATGAATGTAAACTCCGGTCCTTTCTGCCTCAGAGTTCGTGCAACTTTCTTGGGAGTTCTCCCTGAACTTTTCATTAGCTTGTTAATTATAATCATCACAGCAGATATGTGTCTCATTAAAATATAGCTCAGATCATGTCCCTACTGCTTCAAACGTCTAGCTAATTGCTTTTTGTGAAAATAGGATCCAAAGCTTCAGATCCAGGAGGACTAAATATAAGACTCCAAATTGTGAAGCTCATTGGGAATTGTCTGCCCCTAGGAATTGGGTTTTAATATGCTGACCTATGAACCCAGAAGGGGTGTTAATAGACTGCTATGTTAGTTAACCAAAGCCTGGATTCAATATTAGACTATAGTTAATAAATTTGAAATGAGCAAATGTTGAGAAAAGCCATCTCTGAGCTGCAGTGAATGGACTTCTTGAAATGATTCTATAACGTGAAAAGTGCGTACTGTTCCTGCAGAACCCTAGAGAATAGTTCATGAAGGGGATTTAGGGTGCCAGCGCTTTTGAAGGTATTTTGGTTTCTCACATTTGTAAGTCAGATGTGATAGGTATAATGTCTTAAAATTCCATTTTATGGTCTTAAAATGCTGTGATTCTGGAGAAATAAAGCCCAACTTGTGATGCTTACTTGCCTGCCAAGGGGTGAGCACAATAACTGCAGTAAGTCACAGGGTTGGAACAATAGTATGGAGTCCTGCTCAATGAGGGACCACCAGTGATGGGTCCCTAAATGTGAAACAGATAGGGACCTTATGAATGAGCTGTAATCCTAAAGGAGTAGTGGGCAGTGAGTCACGAATTTTTGGCAAACACTTCAGAAGTCAGGAATGCGGTGTAGACTCCTCAAGTTCATGGCGGACATCTGCCTCTTTGGTTGTCATACTCTGTGACCTCTGACATGGATAGTTCTAGATGCCTAGGGTCAAAGAGAAAACTCTGTGTAGGAAGATGGTGTTGAGGGTGAAGCAGTGGGGATGTGAGGACCGGGTCGATCTCTACATGAGAGGGACTGAATCCAGCTGATCTGTATGACCCAATCAGTGTGCCGATTGACAACATTGAAACTCTATGGGGGAACTTTGGTTCTTCTCACTGGATACATATTCTATCATGTATTTGTCTTCTCTGGTCAAATAATATCTGCCAGCACCTCAAATTGTGGCTTTACAACTAATGTATTTCAAATAAAAAAGTTTAGAGGCAAAGATATTGGTTAAGTCATCTATATGGAGTTTCATCCCACTTAGCATGATTGCAGAATTCAGGACAAGAAGAAAGTGTAGAATGAGATAGCAATGAACAATAGAAAGTGAGGAAAAATGGCAATTGGTGTGAACCTCAAAAGTCAAGATTTTAAGATTCTTTTTACAAAAGTATGTAACGATTATTCTAGATCATTGGCATAGGAGATTAATGTGGTGAAGCATGTCAGGGAGTTACTCCCTCACTCACTGCCATGGAGAGGCGCCTCACAGGGACTCAATAGGACAGGGCACAGCTGTCTCCGTGGTTTCCAAAACTGTAGTGTAACGCTCTCTAAGAGGGGTTATAATTAAAAATCTGTTCACTACAGGAAGAAATTTCTTACAATAATGATACATAGTGGTTTTGTATTTTGTTTGGTAACTTGGGGTTTTTTTGGGGGGAGAGGCTGGGCAGGGAGTAGCAGTAAAATAAAATTTATTGCAGAGTATGAAAACATGTGAGTCTGTCATATAGTGAATTATGAATTCTTAGGAATTCTATAATGGAAAGAAGTAAGAATGGGGACAAGGATATGATTTATCTAGGAAGAGGAAATGGACAAACTTAGGGTGCATTGAGCTACTAACAGATAGTTTAAAAACTGTCAGTGATAATTCTACACACCTACATGGAAGATTATTTAATATACCTATTATTCTGACTTACATACTGACAACTAATACCAAAGAAGAAATTAAAGGCTTTTATTAATTTCTGCCATCTGAAATTGCTCAAATAGATAATTAAGATATGTTGGTAATTATTTATGATTGGAATGTGAACGTAGTTAGAAACATGAAATATTTGTGACTACAAAATATGATCTTGAAGATTAAAATTACACATGAAATCACATAACAGAATTTTGCAATACCTACTTACCTATTCTTTGAAAATAGCTTTATTCAACTCCATATGGCATTTTCCAATTGGAATATAAAGGAATCAAGTGTCTGCACATGTGGGAAGATGTCGTATCATCAGTCAGACTAAGACTGGGACAGGTTGCATAACAGATCAGCAACTGTTCATTTCTATATAAATTTCAAAATAAGGGATTTAATTAAATTCACTTTCCTTTCTAGGTTTGTTATTTGTTGCACCTCCTGTAAGTCTCTCAGTTCTACTACACCTATTTTAAACCAAAAATACATTTCAGAATTACCAACGTTTTTTTTCCCTCCAAAATATGGAGTTATCTATATTTTAATGATCATATGGTGAAAAGAACTCACATCTTAGCCTGGAATAAATATCTTCTCTCTCACATATATATAACTTGGTAAACAGATAGAAAGCTATTATTGTTTTAGCTGTCATTAGTAGGTTCCACCTCGGTTACATATGGGCGGCAAACAAAATGCTGCCTGGTTCTACACCAGCCTCCCAATCCTTGCTACCTGTGGCCCATTGTTGCAGCCACTATGCCATTGGTGATCTTGCTCTTTTGGAGCTGACTCTACTTTGCAAAGCACGATGAGCTTTTCCAGGTACTTGCTCCTCTTGAGAATATATTCAATGTACATGAGACAGTGACTTAATATCTTTGCTTTTCAGACATGTTCTGGGTAACCTCTTCCAAAAATCGTTTGTACTTTCTTTTGGCAATTTATGTTGTATACGATATTCTTCACCAATACTACGTGCATCTCTTCTGCTTTGTTCTTCCTTATTGTCAGTGTTTTTGCAAGTATATGCATATATAATAACACTCTGACTAATAATACAATGGTCTCAAATATAACACCTGTCAGGAAGGTACAGCACTGGGCGGTGTTTGGTTTGGTTGTACATAGTCACTGTGTGTCAGAACCAACTGAAGTGCATCTAACAAAACAAAAGCAATAACACCAAAATAGTGTCATTTGTTTATGGAAATGTGATAAGTAAAACAAGGATTCAGAGCATCAAGAACTTGCCAAAAACTCTTTTACATCTCCATCTTGATATATGTGTTCAAAAGCGTTTGAATTTCACTTCAAAAATTTTATATAATACTTTCATATACATTTAAGTAAATGTAGGCAAGTTTATTTATCTATAATTTGCACATAAACAAGTAATCATATTTTAATTAAACTATATTCTTTTTTGTATTTTTAAATACAAAGGTAACAATTTTAAATGAGTGTGATTATTATGAGCTTCTTTAAATTGAGAAACATGTTATTAAAAATGTTGAGCAAAATGTGCTTCCATTCATCACTTAATACATATCATCCTGTTGAAATTAAAACTCAAAAGAAGTTTCAAAAAGTGCTTAATACCTTTATTCACTGAGAAACATTAATTCCTACAGGAGTGTTAAAAAGTGCTTAATAATCATATTCATAGAGAATCATGAGTTCCTATATATGTAAATTATTTTTATAAGTCAGGTAAAAATGACCAGTGCATTGGCCGCAGGTTGTTTATTGCTTCCTAGCCTGTTCAGGCTTATTAGCCCCCAAATGCCCACAGCACTGAACTCAAATTAGCACACCGTTCAATAAGCAGATATAAGAAGTGAATTGATCTACCTATTCCTCAAAGTGTGAACATCCGCCAGCTCTAGACAAGATGAAGACCGAGGGCTACTGAGAATCCCAGCTGTATCCGAAGAGGTCCCTTTCTCTGAAACTCCCTGTCTTGACGCAGGACGAAGTCACCTTATTCACTGGCCGCTCTCCCCCTCCCCACTTAGTTTTCTGCTCGTTCCTGATTTTTTCATGCCTTTCTCCATTTCTGGTGACTCTGTGCCACCTGGTTCTGCCAGACCCCTGCTGTGACTCCGTCTCTTTCAGGTGGCTGTCGATGCTTCGGGTCCAAAAAAGTTTGTATACAAACTTTTCTCATGGTTACATATTTTATTTTGTTCTGCCTTAATTCCTTCATACTACAGAATTGTAATACTGATCCCAGAACTTTGTGCCAGCACATTCTGCTTCAACCTGCTGCTGAGGGTTAACATTTCCATCTCAGCAATGGCGGGTGATAGGACCAGCTACCCCGCATCAAGCTGCATCTGAAATGAGGCGTGCGGATGAAAAGAAAAGAAAGAGACATGTACAAAGCATGGGATCGGGAGGACAACAGTCTGATGGACTGAAGCGCTGAGTATATTCAAAGCTTGGTTTTATACTCTCCTTACAAGGGAATGGTTACAAAACAAACATCAAAGAACTTGCTTTTAAAAAAGCATTCCTAAACAAGACTTAACTAGTCACACTTTCTTAACCTTTGAAGAGTAAAAGCACTGTGTCCTAAGACAAGCACACGGATATGGATATGCAAGATTCAAAAGAATCTTAAAGAGGTCTTAAATAACTGAGTCATCTCCCAATGTTTTTAGCTGCAAGGTCATAAATAACTGAGTTATTTTGCAATGCTTTTGTCTGCAAAGACACAGAGGCACAGGGGGCTAATTGGTCATCCACCAAGAAACAACTGGACCAGCCAATAGCCTCCTACATCTCCCCCTTCTTTATTTACTAAAAATGAGCAAAGCGGGGCTTCGTCTGTCTTAGGTTGGGATAGGTTCTGATAATCTTACCCGTCACTGGGTCTACTGTTATTTAAAAACAGTTTCCTGTCTTAGGTTGATGCATCTGAACTCAATCCTCTTACCCGTCATTGACTGACAGTCCTTCAGACTTTGCGGAGTGGGGTAACTCCACAAACTAGATTCAACTCAAGGCTGTTCAGATGAACTTGTGCCGTAATTTGTGCCAGCATGGTTAGAAGACATTGCAGATAACAAGGTAATAAAAGGCAAAACATTTCCAAAATAATAAAAAATAATAACAACATATTCCTTATATTCATACAACCCAGTGTTAATTATCTCATTGTTAAGCAAGCACATTCGATACACATAGCAACTCTATCTTTTGTCAAGCCAGACATCCTTGAGAGAATTAAACCACCTGTTTCTCCCAGACCTTGCTTACTTTCTTGTTCTTGATCTTAACAGTCTGTTCAAAACATTAAGTCACAGAAGAAATCAGCAAACACTGACACATAGGTCATGAGAATTTTCAGCTGTTTTAAGGCTGAGTCTTAATGGCCTTCAAGATCGCTCCCCCTTTATTATTTACTGAAGACATTTTTAATCAAAACGTCGGCAGACGACTGTGCTTGTCTTAGGTTGTCGAGTCCTGAAATCGCCCTTAACCGTCATAAGTGCACAGTCCTCCAGGCGACTATGACCTGTCTTAGGTTGAGAGACTCAGACTCAATCTTACCAGTCTCTGACTAACCAGCCTCCGTCTTACACCCCTGTTTGGGGAGGGGGGAAAATGCACAGGTGCACTTCATGAAGCTTTGTTCCTAAGGCCCATAATTCAACCCTAACTTTGGACAGTATTATAGGAAGTATGCATAAGGTCAACAATCCACACACTCCTGCTGTGACCGTGGATATAAGCGTGTGAGGCGGGCCTCTGAGGTACCTCAACGAAGGGAAAGCAGCTCGATAATGCTGGAGCCCATCCTCAGCCACCTTAGCGGCATCAAAGTCAAGGGACTCAGCATCTTTTACGGCTAATATTTCTTGATGGCGTTGTAATAAATCTAAACACTCATTAGCATTGTGCCAAATACCTTGAAGATGATTCTTCACTTTAATCCAGCTATGCTGACTGCTGTTTTACTATTTAGGTGTAACAAAGATCCATGTAAATACAGTATGGCACTGTAGATTAGACCTGGCCTTAAGCCCCTGTACCTGTCTCCTAAACAGATGACCATGTCATAAAGAGCTTTTACTTTTTGTTCTAACTTCCTGTCTATATCTTCTTGAGTACCGAACCCATTAGTCATATTTTTGGATAATTCATTTACAAAGTGGTAGTTTGTATGTTTTGTGAAAGTTCAATTGCTGCAGTAATAGCAGTAGCAACTAAACTTAATATAGCTAAAATACTTGCTATAAGCAAACCTACAAAACACTTAGGTCTGGTTTATGCTTTCTCAATCTCTTCTAATACCTGTAACCTTCTTTCTGAATACCAAGGCCCAGTAATATTCACTGGCAACATAACAAAAGAAAGTTGATACAAAATGGCAATGACAATACCTTCAGGGGTCAAGGTAATGCAATTAGACAAATTACAATTATTACAAGACATGTTAAACTTAGAATCATCATGATTTACAGTAATATTCCCTGCAAAAGTACATAGCACGATGGTATGTAGTCAGTAACGTTTCCCTGCGGTTTGGAGGAAGGTAAGCTTCACATCACCCAAAGTAGTCTCTATTTTCCACTTTGGCAGTATTTTTATTATTTTTGTTTAGTATTGTTCTGGTTGCTGGACCAATTGATGATATATCTCTCTTTTGTGAAATTATACTGGATGGGCTTGTCCATGAGACATGATCTCCAGAATATGGTTTTATTATTCTTTCAAGTCTCTAGTCCACAAGAAGAAAAAGACTACAGAATAGATGAGATTACATTTTCTTCACCTTGTACAGGGAGGGTGTGAGTCATTAACCCACATCGTGATTTCCAGACCTTCCCAGACAACAGGATGTAAGAGTGGTGGATCAGGAACTTAAGCTCCGTATTGATCACTGCACGATGTCCCCAGAAGCACTCTGAGGCAAATTGCCATCTGCATTGTTTACAAACTGCAACAACCTTTTCAGCAGCCACCATGCTCCATCAGCATCCTGTGGATAAACATAAACATGCCCTCTTCCCCATATTAATGCTGGGTCAGGGCCATGCCATGAGGCAAAACAAGCCAATGATATCTCTTTATAGGTTCTTTAAAGTTGGTGATGTCTTTTACAATCATTTAGATCCAACGGGATAGTATAAAAACCATCTTTTAAGTCTAAAGTGATCTTGTATGTATTGGCTGGAATAGCAGAGGGGGAAGGGAGCCCAGGCTGCAGGGCTTCCATAAGTTCCATAATATCAGTAATCCTCTTTTACTGTTTTTTCTTGCAAAGTAACTGCTATAGCAAGCCCCTGAGTAAAGAAAGGTTCAATGTCCGAGCATAGTTTGATATAATCAGATAGGTTGCCCTTTTTTCTAAAAAGTCTCAGCGCTGCTTGGGAGGCAGTATTTGTATATTCAAAAGCCAATTGTTTAATTTTTTTAACACAATTCCTGATTTGAATTAGACGAAGGGACAAAAAATAGCACATACTTGAAGGTTGCATAGTCTAAAAATGATGGCAATATTTTCCTTGAGAGAGTATTTTCTTTGTTATAATTAATTTTTTAAATACTCAAAAAAAGGCTCAACTTCAAGCAGTAATAAACACAAGCAAAAGTGATTTCATTCTTAAAATAAATATTCAGAAAAACCTCTCTCTCTATACAAGTGGAAGAGTATGTAATACTTTCACACTCACTTGTGCACACACACGTGCATTTTGTTCACACAAACAGCTTACTCTGCTATATTTGACAGCTCTCATGAAACTCTGACTTCCACAAGTAGTCGCCTCCTTACAAACATGTTGAGACACCTGTTTCCAGTCTCCTGCCCAAAACACATCACCTCCTATTGTGGCTTCTATAACTCCATAGTAAAAGTAGCCACAGGACCATATTGAGAACAAGCAGATTTTAAATATTTCATAGTTTTGAATGGAATGGGGGCGAACATTCACCCCTGTCCTTGAGCATTTTGTGTCCTAACCAAGTAACAACTTGCAATTCCTAAATCTTCTCCCTGTTCTGTTGCTAATGATGCATAAACTTGCTCCCAGGCTGCTACCTTTGTTTCATCCCAGCGGGACTCCTGAGTCTCTTGCACCTGGTCTCCACTCTCAGGTCGAAACTTCTCAGAGGCGGCAAAAATTCCTAAGTCATCATAATAATGAATGGACTGATCCTCTTAACTGCCCTGCATTGCCAGGATCAAGGGTTCCTCATGCTCTCTTTCAAAGCCCTGAGTTTCAGCTTCAGCAGCGGAGGGGGAGGAGGCAGAGGTGCAGAAGGAACTTTTCCTTCAATTTTGTTTGAGCATGCACATGAATTATTCTCACCCCGGAGTTCCTTGTGCCTAGGATCCAGGCTATCCCAAACTAAATTCCACAGACTAAACGTGTCTATGGGAACCTTACTAGGTCCATTAGCGGTATAGTGATCTTTTAACCATTGCCCTACTTTTACCAAGTTTCTATATTTACAGTCCCGTCCCCAGGAAACCAAGGACATACCTTAACCACAAAATCTAAAAACTTCTCTAATCTTTGGTAGCTTTTAACATATTTTGAAGCATATTTACATACATACATTTACTAGAAGTCTGTCCCATTATTTATTACTTCCAACTTTTCACCACTTACCCTTCATTTTCTTTGTAAAGATTCACGGCAGTGCTATTCAGTGGTGTCCTTCACGGGATCCTCGGTTTTCAGAGCCCCAAGTTTGGGCGCCACAGGGGACTAATTGGTCACCCACCAAGAAACAATTGGACCAGCCAATGGCCTCCTACAAGATACACTGGAGCAAAATCTCTTGAACTTGGTAAAGAGATCTCCAGATGACTTCTGTAGAGTCCCCAATGATCCTGATGCATGCATATAGACAAATTCAGCCATCAGATCACCTGGGGATCTTGTTAAATTGTACATTCTGATTCTATCGTCTGATATCTGGCTGGAAATGCAAATTTTCATCAAGGTTTCTCGAATTAAATGGTTAGAAGCCCTAGAGGGCTACACATTATTAAGTGTCAGTGGCTTACAGAAATAAATGTTCATTGTTCATCCATCTGAATTCAGTTGAGGTCGATTAGGAAGCTGCTCATTTTGGTTGAATTAGCTGACTGCTGAGTGGGTGCTGCTTAGAACGCAGGTGACACTGTGGGTTAGATAAGTGATCTGCTCAGAGATCAGGAGTTCAGACACACCAGTCATTCTGCTTTAGAAGGTAGAGGCTATCTGCTCATTCTCCAATAGATTCTCATAGGAAAAGCAGGGATACAAGATCATAAGAAAAACTGAAAGGTATCTGGAGTGGATTATACCTCATTTATAGTAGAACCCGGGTATTTGACCACATCAGTACTTGACATAATTGCATTTTAACGCAAACTGTCCAGAACATTTTGCATAGGAGCTTAAACAAAACATCAGAATCCAACTTGGCTCATGTGATTTTTGTAAATAAAACAGTCTGTGTTTCGGTCACTTGGCATTAGTTGGCGTTGTTAGTATGTGCTGTTTAAAACTTTTGTGTTCCAAGAATTTGGCTGTAATTTTATTAGTTTTTGTGGCTTTTGCTATTATTTTTAGAGTAAAAAAAAACCAAAACAAAACAGGGTCCTAAGAAAGATTTTTTTTAAGAGAATCATCTTGATAAGGAACTGGTTAACCGTGTTTTAGATATTGTTGATGATAATTTAGTAAACCCTTTTAGAAAATGGTTAAGGAAACGTCAGCAGCAGACAACATTTTAAATATATATATTTTAGAGAAAGCCAGCCAGACTCCAGTGAAAAAAGACGAGGGAGTGTGTCGAGGGGAGGAGTGGGGCGGTTGGGGGGGGAGGCGGTGAAGCCCCTTAGAAGCAGCTAAGAGTTGATTTTATGGAAGTTGATTTGTTAGGCAGCTTAGCCTAGGGAATTGGGAAGTCCATTTACGCATGCCCAGGAGAGCCAGCATAGGACAAAGCTGAATTTTCCTGCCGGTAGGCTCTGATGGGCGTTACACCTGGAGCAGCCCGCCTGGGCCAGGTGATTGCAATTCAGCCAATGGGATCGACCTGGGGTCGTTCACCACGCCTCCCCCGGGAACCCTTGAAAAGGCAGGGACCGGAAGGGAGAGGGGCTTGTCTGGTCTTCTTTTTGGAGGAGTGAGATACTTGCGTGACCCTGAGCAGTCTCTGCCAGGCCGCATGGTCAAAGGAATCCTATGGGTGCCGCGTAAGACCTGGAGCTTCTTTTATCTCATTAAATTCACTTGGATCATGAGCCTGGCTTCGGCGTGAAATCTTTCTCGCGCGGAGCCAAGTACTGAGGTTGGAATTTAGGCCAGAGAGAGAGGCCTTACAGATTCTCCTTCCAAATAATGACGCTCTCTCCATTCTTCCTCTCCGCGTCCAAGTCCACAGATCCACATCCTCATCAGTCTCAAGGTAAGGGCCATACTGTAGTTGTTAAAAAACTTTTATAATGTTGCTTTCTTATTTAAATTATATTCTTTAACTCTGAACTTATTTACTTTGAAATTTCTGTGTAATGTTTTGCATAATGTTTTGTATAAAAACTTGGTGGTCAAGAAGAGATTAATGTGTTTTCAGGTTATTTCTTATGAGTAACCTTGAGTAGGATCTCAACTGCATTAGCACCGAGGTCCGGGGTTCTACTGTATTTGTTTCACATGCTGAAAGAATTCACACCAAAGCACGTTTTGTAATCCAAGTGAGTTTTTATAAAGGAAAGGAAGTTTCAGGTTCTATAGTCTCAAAGATTGCACACTATTTCTGGAAAGCATGCCAAGCCAAGAGGAAGCTGTGCTGGGGCTCACAGGTGGACACTAAGAAAAGCCATTTGGAAAAGGACACCCACATGTCCATAACTGGGGCATCCCCAAGGACCAAGGGGCCAAGAACCCAAGTGCAGGTAGGCCCAGAGTGGGTGCATATGCACCTGCAGTGGGGAGAAACCCGTTCCAACCCCTGCTGCTGAACAGGAGCAGAGTTAGAGACCTGACCTTCCAGCAGAGCTGTACATTTTAGACCTCTGGCTGGTAAGGCATGGTTGAAGGTATTGATTGATCCCATTGGCTAAGTTCAGACACACCTGTGTGGTATACCTAAGGTGGATGTGCCCAAGGTATTGGTTTTACTGGGCCTAGGGGTCCTTGGCTGTGCATGCTCAATTCTGGATTTTCCTATAGGTATCCAATTGGTGCCTGATCTCTTTCCAACCCTGGTAAGTGACCCTGCCTGGTGATTGGGGAGACAACCCCACTCAGTCCTAAATCTATCTACATTTTAAAATCATGAAAGAGTCCTTGAGACATATATTCAAAACTAATACCACAATCTCTTCCACCATAAATCACACAAAGAGTTAAATAATTGGGATATAGTAGATGATTCTTCATTGAGAGAAATTGCAACATCATAGCTCAAAGTATACCAACACAGGAGAAATAATTGTTCTTTAATAAAATCCATCCAAACCCACTGTTTGAAAACTTTAGTGTGGTTTTACATTAACATATCTTCTTTATTGTCTTATTTTACCTTATACTTTCATGAATTTTTCAGAATATGTCCATATAAATCATACAGGGAAAGATTTATGAGGTTTACGTTATTTACTATAGTTTGAAAGTGATTAAGTTATATTATGTTACATGCCACATTTTCAAGTTAGAATTTTAATCCTTATAGTCAACAAATGAGCCAGATGTTAAGTTATCTATCCGTTATGCTGTGACTTGAAAAGTAGACAGTGTTGAGATGTCTATGTATTTATGTCCTTCATACCCTTGGAGCCGAGTCCCAAGGATTCGGGAGTGTCCGAGTTCTAGAAGGCGCAATTAAATCTCATATGTTTTTCTAATGCGAGTCTCTCTCTTTATTTCCTTCGTAGAACATTTTACAGAAAGGAGAGATTTTAACTTTTTACACAAATGATGCAAAAAATTAATCTTATTCAAGAAGTTTAATATAAATAAACACAATAATTGTATTCAGTTAAGGGTGAATTTAGTAATCATTTTATTCATGGTTCAGTCTATAAATATTTGAAGAAAAAAGAAGTCAAAATGAGGGGGAAAAAAGAAAACATCTGAAAACTGATGAAAATAGCTAGAATACTACTTATTTGTCACTGTTATGAAACTTTTATTGTTCTCTTCTCTCTTAGAATGTCCGTGTATTTTGATAATGTCATAAAATTAATATTCAAAAGTAGCATTTTAATCAAATTTTTATTAAAAGGTTATATATTTTTATTTTATAATTTTCTCTTTCAAGATTTAAAGTTTATTGCTACAGTTAAGTAAAATATATTTTATTATGGTTTTGAATACACAAAGCTAGAAATGATACAAATTTTCTATTTTAAAATTGTTTTTAAATACTGGCAGCTATCTATTCATATTCTGTAAGTTTAAGTCCAATATCAATGCTCCATAGTCCTCTTTTAAGTTTTTTATCACAGATATTTTTTTATCAGTGTTCCGAGTCTACTCTCTTTCTTTCTTTTCCTTTTTAATTCATTTTATTGGAGACTCATACATCTCTTATCACAATCCACATATGCATCCATTGTGTCAAGCAACCAAGTACTATTTTCATGATATCCATGCTTCATCATTTTTCTGGTGTCACATGAAGAAGGAGTGAATATATATGTATGTATGTATACACACATATGTGTATATATATATATTCAAACTTATAAGTTGACAAAATTTATATAGAGATGAGTATGTCTTCTGTGATATGTAATTTCTCCCAGGTGTAATGCCTCTAAAACAATTACAAAGTAGGTAAATAGATTATGTCGCTATATGAAGGTATAACATTGACAGCAATTTTCACCTTCTAATCAAATAGTTTGCCTTAGAGAAGTATAATCTGGGTGTCATCTGTTTTCAAGGATTTAACATCTTCTGAACTATCATTATACCATTTAATCTGTGGATGTTACCAATCTTAAGCACTTGACAGGCATTTTTGTGTTATTCTGTCATGTCTAGAATCTTCATTTGAAAATGCGAAGAGTATGTAAGGGCTCTGGACAAGTGGGAGAAATTTTCCATCTCTCTAATAATTAAGAACTAAACTAGAATGCTAAAAAGAAAATATTTTCAAGTGGTTTGCTTCAGATAATATCCCTTGAGGTAAATAGAGATAACAATATGCCTATTATAATACTATTATTATATTATAAATACAAGAAAAGGTATTATTCATGATAATAGCTATTAAGTGAAAGAAAGTTAACATGGAATAGTGAGGCTAGAGATGATATAAATCATGAGGAAATATTTTATGTTTTAGAATTAGAAAAATATAGATTAAAACCTGACTTGGACATTACTATAAGGTTTGAAAGGTTGTGTAATTTCAATCATTTTTCATTTCTACCTATGGGAAATTTAAGAATATTAAATTTTAGTGATCAATGTTGAGAATTAATTACATTAGTTTTACAATGTGGTTGGCACTTAATGATTAATTTGGCACTCAAAATCACTAAGCACATATTTGGTTGTTATGTATTATTCTATATTGTCTATTGACACAGAAAATCCATTTGTATGCTTAGTGTCATGTACCAGATTCTAAGACATACCCTGGCACATGTTATGTACATAATAAATTTCTAGTGACGAGCTTAATACAAGAAGGCTTAAAAAATATGTGGAAAAATGGAATTAAAAGGAAATGAGATTTTCTAACAATGTGTTTGGAGACTCCCCTCGTACAAACACAAAAATTTGTATAGGGTTAAAAGACAGATGGTATTTTAATTTCTCAATATACTAAAAATATGACTAAATCTTTTATAATTAATATAATAGAAATAGACTAGTTTACTCTTAATCATTATTGACACAATTATATGAAATAATGTCATTTATTGATTGATAGGAAGTAAAAAGAAAAAGTTTATTTCTAGAAAGTAAATTTAGCCATTTCAAGGAAGTGACAGGTATTTAGATAATTTTTGAAAATAAAAAACTACCATAGTATCAAAAGAAATGAATAACTACTATAGTATAAAGGATTTTAAAATTATAATTCTATGGAGTTTTATGAACTCCCCCAATTTTAAAAAATAAATAATAATTAAGAAATGTGGTATGTGGCAGTGCTGCACTGTAGAAGGATATGTTTTCTTAGTTATGAATGAAGTATTTTCTCTTCTAGTCACTGTCTTTCCAATAAGAAGCCTTCAAATTATTGTTTAAAATAAGTAACTTTATAGTGATCTCTTTGACACACTGTTCTGATAGATTTGCACCTTCTTATCTCTACGTAGGAGCTCTAGCAACATAGGAGTTTCTGCTTCAGGCTGCTACCGAGAGGTCAGCACTTTGAAAACCCTAGCTACTCCAGCGGAGAATAAGACTTTCTACTCCCGTAAAGAGCCAGAGTCTTGGAAACCCACAGGGGCAGTTCTTTCCTCTCCTATAGGGTCACAAAGAGTTGGAGTAGACTCGATAGCCATGAGTTAATTTGTTTATAGCTAGATATTATTGCTGTTAAGTGCCATTGAGTCAATTCTTACTCATTGTAACCTTATGCACAGCAGAATGACACACTGCTCAGTCCTATGGCATCATCACGGTGGATGTTACGTTTGAACTTAATACACTGTTCAGTGTGTCCTCTATCTTTGTGAGCATCTTCCTCTTTTTCAGATCTTCCACTTCGCCAAGCATGGTGTCCTAGTTCCTCCTGATCATGGGCCCACAGTAGGTGAGACGACGTCTCCTTGCCCTCATCGCTGCAGAGCAGCCTCTTTGTGCTTCTTCCCAGACAGATGTGCTCACTCCTTGTCAGTCTATGGTATATTCAGTAATCCTTGCATAATTAAGTCTTTATTCATTATAGATCTTTCCATGCATATGCGGCCATTAGAAATACTGTCGCTTGGTCAGTACACCTGATTCCACAACAAGGTTTCTTCTTTCTAATGTTTTTAAGTGATCTTTTGAAGTAGATTTGCCCAATGGGATATGCCTTTGAATTATTGACTACTGCTTCATTATGGGTATTACAGAGAATCCAAATGAAATGAAATCATTCACAACTTGATTTTTTTTCTCTGTTTATAAGGATGTGTATTAGTTGCTTTTGGAGGATTTTTTCTGTGACAATTTTGTTTGGGAAGATGCTTATTTTCTTTATGTTGAGGAGTAATTCATAATAAAGGCTACAATCCTTCATATGCACCAGTAAGGGCTTCAAGTCCTCTTTTCTTTCAACAAAGTTGTGCCATTGGCATATTGCCCTTTGTTGCCGGAATCCTTCTCCAATTGTGCCGTGTTCCTCTTTCTATAACCCAGCTTCTCAGATTATTTACTTAACATGAACATTGAATACAACCCTGATGCACAGGTTCACTCATTTTAATCATGTTGTGTCCTCTCAGGAAGTCTCGTGATTTAGTGAGTTTAGCACTGAGAGGCTAGCAACAAGGTCGGCAGTACAAATCCACCAGCTACTCTGCGAGCAAAATGTGAGGCCTCCTGTCCCAGTAAAGGGATCCAGCCTCAGAAACCTTGTGAGCAATTCCACTGTAACCTCCATCGTCCCAGTGAGCTAGAATGGATCTGACGCCCGTCGGATTTTAATACCTCTGACTCTGTTTCAATGACTGTGTATTTTGGCCTTTTACATTTTCCCTGTGAGCAAATTAAATATTCTACTTTTTTTGGTTTTTGCAATATTCTCCATAATTTGTCACTACTCAGAATGTCTTTGCATTAGTAAATAAAACATAGGTAAGCATCGTTCTTGTATTCTCTCATTTCAACTAATATCCATTTGAAATTATCAATGTTATCCATCATTCCACATCCTGTTCTTAATAGGGCTCAACTCTCTGGAAGTTTCTTTCTAATGTCCTGCTCCACTCATTTTTAAACCACCTTTAATAAAATCGTACTCGCATTATGGATTACGGATACCGTTTGGTAAAGTCTGTATTCCGGAGGTCTTATTGGAATTGGGCAAAAACTAGCCTCTCGGGGTTAGGTAGACACCTTCAGTAGTTCTGTTATGAACACTTGAGTATTTACAGCACTCCATTCACTGATTTAAAGCATCTGAACAGGTGTTAGGTCAATCCCTGCATCTTTGTTTTTCACCAATGTGCCCAATACAGCTTAGGTTGTTCCTTCAGTATCATTTACTCTTACTCTTATGTTACCTGCTGAAATGGGTCAACATTGCCCAGTATTTTGGGTATAGTGATTCTATATGTTATATCTTCTTTGGATGCTTCCTGCATCATTCTACATTTTGGCCATAAAATACTTAAGTATTTCAATTCAAGGCTTGACTTTTTTTCTTAAGTTTTGTGATGAAGTGAAAATACTTGGTTTAGCTATTCCATTGACAGTCTTTGTAAATCTCACCAAATGACTAAATGGGATCATGCAGGAAAGGATTCTTAATTCACGGTTTAGACATTTTTCTCTTCTGCTAGGTATTAGAGTGAGGCATCTGAGAATCAGGACAGAGGATTCCTGAGGCAATCAATAAAAAAGGGCCACCCGCAGAGCATGTGTGAGATCACTGCCTGAGGTGTGGAGGCTACAGAGACACTAGACATCAGAGGATCAAGAAATGAGGCAGGACAGATGAGCCACACTGAAACCATAAAGCAGAGAGTAGGGCTTCCTGGAAAGAAACAAAGGCAAAATACCATGTGGCTGAGAGATTAAGGACCAGAGAGCAACATGCCTGCCAACATGTATGAGCAGAACGACAGAGACAATAACTGTATCCTTAATATTGTACAACTTCATAACTTCCCTCATAAATCCTATTATCATGATTATTGTCTTGGAATGGTGACCTCAAGGTGAGTCCTGTAGGGCCATGGCAAGGGATGATAGACCCCAGCAGAGAAGTGCGATGGGAGGGATTCTTGAGGTCGGCACCATCGATCCATGCCAGCAATCCTATGTCTAATAGGACAAACCATGGTACAGTCCTGGGTCATCTCACAATTGTCCCTCTGCCTGAGCACACAGTTGTAGTCGCTGCATCAGTCCACCTCACTGAGGGCTTTCTTCATTTTCACGGCCCTCCACTTTACCAAGCACGATATCCTTCTCCAGGGACTGGTCTCTCAAACCACTGTGTCTGATGCATGTGAGATGAAGTCTTGCCATCCGTGCTTCTAAAGAACATAATTATTTCAAGGCAGATCAGTTTGTCCTTTGAGCAGTCAAGGTACTTTGAATATTCTTGTACAGCACCACAATTCAAAGGCATTGATACTTCTTCAGTCTTCCTTATGCAATAACAAACTCTCACATACACATGAGGCAGTGATATTAGAACAGGGCAAAAAGGCAGTGGAGTGGCATAACAATCATCCCGGGAGAGATGTGAGGTTGCCTTCTCCTTTCTCCCATATGTAACTGTGGTCAGATGTGGTACCCATGACATTTCTCAAGTTCTTTCTGCTTACGAAACGCTGAGCAGGTCCTTCCCTTTTTGCTTTCTAACTCTAGGTCTTTGAACAATTCATCACAATACTTTATTTTGTCTTCTCATGTACTTTCAACATGAGATACTTCTCAAACTCCTCATAGCCCCGTCATCATTTCTTCCATTCATTTTAATCACGCTAGGTTCAAAAGCAGGTATTCGGATATCTTTTGATATAGAGTTTAGTCTTTGGTTTGTTTCTTTTGTTTTAATGACCTTTGCACTCTTCATGTACATTGTCCTTTTTGTTGTTCCACAAGTGCGTTAGTCCAGGGAGGCCTGAGACACAAATCCCTGGGCACTCATGCGAGTAAGAAGGAGCTTTATAACAGGAATGACTGAATGTGGAGAATATGACATCCCAGCCCAGTCCAGATCAAGTCCATGTCTGACATTAGCCCATGTGTCTGACGCCAATCCACAAAGTCCTCCTCAGACTCACGAAACACACGCAACGAAACCAGATGCAGGAAGAACACAGGCCAGTGGGTGGGAAGTCTTGTGCATCTACTGGCATTGTAAGCATTTTAGCACTGGCAGGGGTCTCCAAGTTGCTTCTTGGGCTCCAGATATCTGGCTCCATCAGCCTCTCTCCATGTGTCTTCTGCACCGGGATATCTTACAGGGAGTGAGCAGAGAGAGAGTGTGTGTCTCCTGCCTCCAAAGAGGAATACAAAAATTCCCAGAATCTTCAGGGGAAGGCCCTGCCTACACAGAGGCCTCATTGGCTATGACCTGATTGACAGCCGAGACTCCACCCCTTCACTCTTAATCCTTTCAAATTGACAAACACTTATATAACTACCACCGCAAGTCATCAGATCTGTGTTCAGTATCAAATCTATTTTTAGGATTCCACTAAATTCAAGTGTAACATGCTCTTGGTTATACTTTGGCTCCTGAGAACATTTTTATTTTCCTTCAGCTTCAACTTATATTGGAAATGAGTAATTCTTGATCTGTTCTTCAGTTGACCCCTGACCTTTTCCTGAATGATGGTGCTGAACCTCTCCATTGTCTCTAACAGATGTAGCCCATTGATACTGCCTAGTACTTCAAGTGAGATGCATGCTTTCCTTTATGTTGTTGAAAAAGATATTTGCCAAAGGGACCAGGTATAAGGCATCATGCAAAAAAAATATGTGTGTATATGCATATATGTGTGTGTGTATATATATGTATATATATATACACCATATTGAATGAAGGGGGAAGTGCAGAGTGGAGACCCAAGGCCCAAGTGTCGGCCAATGGAGATCCCCTCATAGAGGGGTTTAGGAGAGGAGATGGTTAATTAGAGTGCGAGGTAGTACCGATGAAGAACACAGCTTTCCCCCAGATCCTGGATGCTTCCTCCCCCCAACTACCATGATCCGAATTCTAACTTGCAGGGCTGGATAGGGCAGAGGTTGTACACTGGTACATATGAGGGCTGGAGGCACAGGGAATCCAGGGTGGATGATACCTTCAGGACCAAGGGTGTGAGGGACGATGCTGGGAGAGTGGAGGGTGAGTGGGTTGGAAAGGGGGAACTGATTACAAGGATCCACATGTGACCTCCTCCCTGGGAGAGGGACGGCAGAGAAGGGGGGAAGGGAGATTCCGGATAGGGCAAGATATGACAAAATAACGATGTATAAATTACCAAGGGCACATGAGGGAGGGGGGAAAGGGGAGGGAGGGAAAAAAAATGAGGACCTGATGCAAAGGGCTTAAGTGGAGAGGAAATTATTTGAGAATGATTGGGGCAGGGAATGTATGGATGTGCTTTATACAATTGATGTATGTATATGTATGGACTGTGACAAGAGTTGTATGAGCCCCTAATAAATTGTTTAAGAAAAAAAACTCGATTATGTTACAAGAAAGCTTTAAGATATTAATAAAAATTATTAAACTAAAAAAAAGATATTTGCAATGAACAGGTGATTGGCCTTGTAAAATTCTATCATGATCTATCTATTGTCATTTCTATGAACAATCTATATTTTAAAACTATTGATTTATGTTAACTTTAACATTCAAATCACAGTGAATTTTCAGTGCATCTTGATTGGATTATTTTATCAGTTTCAGAGTACAGAGTTAGGTAAAATGTCTTCAAATTCTTCCTCTTTGGAATTGTTGTTCCTCAAATTTGAGAATCAGTGATATTTAATTATTTTATTTAGGGATAGGAATATTATTCTATCAGTGTCAGCAGTGTACTTCAAGAAAGATCTTGAAATGCTATTTTACATAATGAGAACTATTCCATACATCCTCAATTTGACATTATGGAAAAGAATACCATATGATTTTCTGGTTCAAAATGGCCAGAACCAGTCCATCTGAGCTCATTAATGCCTTGAAAATCTATCTTTATACTTTGTATTTAATTCAAACATCTTTTAGATTTCCTAGGTTTATATTTCATACAATCCATGTTATGTTTTGTTTTTTTTTAATCATTTTATTGGGGACTCATAGAACATTTATAACAATCCATGCATACATCCATGTGTCAAGAACATTTGTACATTTGCTGCCATCATCATTCTCAAAACATTTGCTTTCCACTAGAGCCCTTGGTTTCAGCTTCCCATGTTCCCCTCCCTCCCTGCCCCCACTCCTTCATGAACCCTTGATAATTTATAAATTATCATTATGTCATGTCTTACACTGTCAGATGTCTCCCTTCACCTGCTTTTCTGCTGTTCATTCCCTAGGGAGGGTGTTATATTTAGATCCTTTAATCCATTCTCCCTTTCTGCCCCACCTTCTCTCCACCCTCCCGGTATCACCACTCTCACCACTGGTCCTGAAGGGTTCAACTGTCCTGGTTCCCTGTGTTTCCAGTTCATATCTGTACCAGTGTACATCCTATGGTCTAGCCGGATTTGTAAGGGAGAATTGGGATCATGATAGTGGGGGTGTGGGGGGAGGAAGCATTTAAGAACTAGAGGAAAGTTGGATGTTTCATCATTGCTACACTGCACCCTGATTGGCTTCTCTCCTCACTGCAACACTTCTATAAGGGAATGTCCAGTTTTCTACTGATGGGCGTTGGATTCTGAGATAGTTAGTTTATTGTGCCAGCCTGGCCGATAAACACAAGTGGGGTTAATTGAAAGGCGGAGAGATAAATGGCTCAGTGAGCCTCGCCTTTCTTGTCTCTCACTCTTTGAACATAACTTGAAGTCCCTTTAAGACCACAGTATTGAAATGAATATCTCTGGAGCTGGGGACTGACATTGGTGACCTGGCTGACAGTTGGTGACCTGCCTTGCTGTTTGCTGCCTGTGCTGATATAACCTAGCTCTCTCTACAGAGGACTAACTAGTGGCCCTCAAGACTAAAAGGACTGCTAGTGTCTTACAACTCTCATGGGAGTGAGTTGCACTAAGCCATCTGTACTGCTTTATAATTTAACTCTTCATTTCTTGTATTATATATCTAGCTATATAATTTAACAGTTCATTTCTTGTGTTATCTATCTATCTTTATAAATATATATATATATATATAATTACTAGCAATCTGGTTTTGTCTCTCTAGAGAACCCCATCTAACACAGATTCCCACTTGGCACTCCCCCTTATTCACAATGATATGATTTTTTGTTGTTTGATACCTGATACCTGATCCCTTCAACACCTGGTGCTAACACAGGCTGCTGTGCTTCTTCCGTATAGGTTTGGTGCTTCTTAGCTAGATGGCTGCTTGTTTACTTTCAAGCCTTTAAGACCCCAGATGCTATTTCATTTGATAGCTGGGTACCATCAGCTTTCGTCACCACATTTACTTATGCACTCATTTGTCTTCAGTGATTGTGTTGGGAAGGTGAGCATCATGGAATGCCAGTTTAATAGAACAAAGTTTACTTGTATTTAGAGAGAACTTGAGTGGAGGCCCAATGTCCATCTGTTACCTTAATACTAAACCAATAGATATATACATATAGATATATTTCTCCACCATAATATGTAAATATATTTACATATGTGCATGCCTTTATTTAGACCTCTATAAATGCCCTTTGCCTCCTAGTTCTTTCCTAATTTTTCCTTTTATTTTCCTCTTGTTCCACTATCATGCTCAGAATTCATTTGGGTTTCAATAAGTCCTCTGTGTTATATTGCTCTTGATCAAGCCCTGCCAGGCCTCTTACACGCTCCTTGCCACCAATTTTGGATCACTTGTCCTTTTGTCCCTGGGTTTTTTAACACCACTTCCTTTCCCCCATATCCTCCTCTCCTGTTTCCCTCTGGAACTACCAGTCCAGTTGTTTTCTTCTCCAGATTGTTTATCCAGTCTATCTTATCTAGATAGACCTGCATAGATAATAATATGCACAAAGTCTATTTTTGGTATTCCCTTTGGACTACCTTACTCTACTCACCTTGCTTTCCTTTTCGTTTTTAAAAATCATTTTATTAGGGGCTCATACAACTCATCACAATCCATACATACATCAATTGTGTAAAGCACATCTGTACATTCTGTTGCATGACCTTAGTGTTTTTCCTGTGTGTGCTTGGGTCAGATCAGGCATAATTCCCACACTGTATCTCCTGTATCATCCCCTGTAGGGATATGGGATAGTGAGGGATGTCATGTCTCATAGTAGGGCTGGCTATATGGCCCTCTCTGTGCATTGGCTGCTCTGAGCAGGGATGTCATCCTCAAGGCTTGGTGGGCCAGCATGTGCTTCACTCTCTCTTCCTCCTCCTTCAATCGCTCCTTTGTGTTCTGATTAGACATGTCCCTCTCCCTGAGCGGTATCTTCAGTGCTGTTCTCATGTTCTGTTTTTAATAGTTGTTTATTGTTCTTTATTTTAATTTGAATTATGCTGTTAGCTAGTCAGAAACTAGCAAGGGGAGGAGAGGTGCTACTGGAAGGGAACTGGCAGATTTCTTAAACACAAAAGAGAGCTAGAGACACAATTCCACGCATACCTCTACAGCACAAAGGAAGGTGAAGGTCAGAATAAAATGAATTTCCTTATATTGAAGGGATATCAATGGAAGAGAAATTTCCTTGGAAAATAATGAAATGGCCTGGGATAAGACAGATGTTCACACAACCCCCACAATGACTGCATAGAGTCTTGAGTTTGGGGTCAGAGACAAGGCCACAGCATGAAGTCTGGAAGGCTGGGTCCTTGAAGTGTCAAAAAGTATAAACCTGAAAGGAGGAGGGGACACTACAGAGGCCTAGTCAATGGCAAAAGACCAGCCAGAAAACCAGCCTATAGTGGGAGGTCTATCACTGGTAGAATGTGAGGTTCAGCTTTACATTTTGCCTGTTGTTTTAGACTAGTTAAGGGCCCTTAACTAGATTTAGTTTCAAAATTACTACCCTTCAATAAACCTACCCTTTCTATTCAAACCTTTTATCTGACTCTTGCATGAATTTTGTCCTTCAGGGAATTCTTTCTGGTGAGCAGTACCACACCAAGATGTGTAGAGGCTTACAACTTAAAAAGCCTTCTCCAGCTAACAATGCCCCATTAACACATGAAGGTCCCCGAAGCTGTACTCTATCCATAGCATTAAAGTTGAGGAACTGTGTCATCAAGTTTGAGGAAGCAAGTCTTTCCTGTCCTCATATTGAGTTCCTTCTAACCTCAGGGCTTCATCTGGTACTACATCAAACCATGTTCTGCTGCTATTTGTAAGTGTTCACTGGCTATAAGTAGGTCAAGGCGCCCTTTTTTTCTAGCTTGTCTTAATCTTGAAGTTCCACTAAAATCCCTCCACCTTTACAGTATTTGAAATACCAGTGACATCACTTCCAGTTTGCTAGCAAAACACAATCACCATAGTACAATAGACAATGGAAGAATAGCTGATAGAGTAATTCAAATTAAAGAAGCATTAAACTTCTAATCAGTGGATTAATTCCTGCAAGAGTGAACTAGATTGTTTGAAGCCTATAAACAACTAGAAAGTCTGAGAAAGTATTTTGTTTCAAACAGGAGTAAATACACGGATAATTATTGTGCCCAGATTTCAAAGAAGAAAACCAAGGGAGCTAAGCATTTAAATGCCTTTTCCTTAGTAGCACTTGACAATTTAGCATGAGATAGAAGAGATACTGAGAAGCTTAGCAGGACTTTTCACAGCCTCCAGGAAATGGGGAATATGGAGATAGATCCAAGATCTAACAAAGCCAAGATTGAGAGAGATGATTTACTCATAATCTCTTCTAGGTATCAAAGCCCATATTTCAATGATTTATTTTCTCAAAATGACTTGGAAACAAATAGGAGCATTAGTGCTTCTGGCCAAGGGGCCTAGAAAATGTAAACTCTCTCTGCAAAAGGCAGCTTCATCTGAGGTTTTAATTATTTCAATATTAAAAAAATCAATTCCATTACTCAATTTAAAACCATGTGGCACAAATGAAGAAAAAGCAATGTAAATTAACCCATACGTAGCAAGAAATAGTACAAACATACCCACAATAAGCACAAACACCCTAGATTCTTAGACACTAAATTTAGCTATTTTAAATTTCTGCACACAAATGGAAACTATCAGAAAATCATAGGAAATAAAGTCTACAAAATGCTTAACTATAGATAGTATTACTGAACTTGGAGACAGAAGAATGAAGCATAAAATTACAAAATGATACAAGCATAAATTATAAGGTTCCTTTGAGATAAAATGATAAAGTACATAAAATATATAAATGGTATTTTCAATAAAAGAGAATAAAAATATTTTTAAAACATCTTTGAAGCGATGAAAAAGAAATATTAACTGGAAAAATATGCAAAACCATACTTTCATGAACACTAGTGTAAATGTCTGCATTCAGCTTATAAAAACCTCTTGGAAGTTCAAGATAAAAAAAAACCTTAAACACCGAGAACAAAGAGCCAAAATGGGTCTGACTACTGACTTCTCAATAGAAACAATGGAAACATAGGAGGGTATAATGATGGACTTAATACATTGTAAGAAAATAAATGCAAATAATGAATTCCATGATCCTTAGACTGATAAAATTAATGAACAAGGCAAATTTGCTTAGGTGAGCTAACAGATTATGGACTATTTCCAGCAATAACACTTGTATTTCAAATACAAAATAGCAATGAGTTTACTTCTTAATAAAAATTATCTGAAAACAAACTAACTTTTTGTATTGCTTGGGAATATGGGGGGTTGGAGGGGAAACTAACTTACAATTAATTTTGCCTTTGATGAACCCCAGTTATGGGTTGACTCTGAGACTAAAGAGTAGTACAATGGGCACAAGGGAAGAAGGAACGGCTCGTTGGCTAACCTGGCAGTGAGGGTGCCTGCATGAGGGGAGCGGTACTCTGACGGGTGTCTACCATTGGGTTGCTGGGCACTAACTCACCTGTCAGGAAGGGAGCATGTCAAAAGCATGCCATCTTACCTTGACCAACTGTTGGTGGAAGTTTGGTTTCTGTCTTCCGACATCAAAGATTGGGAGGAGGACATCTGATCCCTTTTGTGCATATTAGACAGGGCAGCTTTATTATCAGTCTGTTGTGTGATCCCAGCCGCCTGTTTTTTCAATTAAGCTGATATTTTGCCTATTAAGTACAACAATTTAGGCCAGGAAGAGTTTGTTTTCATCCACACTTAAAAAGTGACAGGTAATTTGCAGACAAAGACTCACAAGCAAATTAAAGATGGTCATTTAAATCACACTTTCTAGTAAGAAAGGGAATCGAGCTATATCCCACATAATAAACCTGCCTCCCTAGCATAACTCACTCCCCAATGGAACTATATTTACAGACATTTAAAAAAACAACCTACTGACAGCCATCTAATCAATTCTGTTTTACAATACATCACACAATTGAGAACTATGACTAGAAAACTCGATTAAGTAATTAACATCACTGAAGGAAGTAAAAGAAAAAGAAAATATTATATATATATATATATATATACACACACACACCATATGGACTCAAATATAAATCGACCCGAATATCAGCTGAGGCACCTAATTTTACCATAACAACTGCAAAAAATGTGCTGAAAAGACTCACCTTATACACAAGTATATACAAGATATATGTAGACGATGTTTGAGTGGAAATGGCTGCAACAATGAGCGCAGGCATAGGAACAATTTGGAGACTGGCACAGGGCCAGATAGGGTTTCATTCTGTTGTACATAGAGAGGGTCATTCTGAGTGGGAGCCAACTCGAGGGCACCTACCAACAACCACATTTCTCCCTCCTAACACCAACCTGTTCCCCACACTGCTCTGCATTTCTGCCGGACTTGATAACTCATTGCAATTGTCACTCAGAACTCATAAGCAGTACTCACCATGAAGGGGTTTTTAGGGAAGTTAACAAATTATTAAAAATCAGGATCAGCAAATAGTAAGGACATTTTCTCAGCCAGCAGTCAAGGGTATGGTTCTCAACCTCTTAGCAATGGGATCCCTGCACCTTTTCCTCATGGGACAGAAAGCCAGCCTGCCTGTCCCTCTATCCCACGGGGCTCCATAGCCGTTGTCACTTCAACTAGAAATGTCAAGCATGCTTTTGCAAGGTTTCTAGGCTATTTGCCTTCTGCTTTTCCAAGACAGTATTCCCTTACAGCCAGGGAGTTGTGAGGAAACGGACCAGTCCCCTCGATTGGTCTTGTAGATGCTGTGTTTTCAGGGTCCCATGCCATCATTTGGTGGGAGTTGACACTTGGCTACAGGAGCCATCTTGGGGAATTTGACTCCAACATAACTCTACATTGTCTTATCAAGCTTCCTTTTGAATATTCTGTTCAGCTCTTGTCCTGAATCCTATTTCCATTTCCTTAAAATACTCTACATTCAAAAGCAAATTTCAGATCTCTCTTGACATCCACTTTGATTTTTTCTTTCTTTCAACGACCATGGTAGAATGCAGTGTCTGGATATAGCCCTCCCCCAGGTCTCTGTCACTCCAGCCACATGACTGGAGGGGCCTGTGCAAGCAGAATGTGTGCAAGAGTAGTAGAAGGGATTCATTAGCTTCATTGTCCCCACCTGGGCTATCAAGAATGCGCTACCTTTGAAGCAGCTCAGAGCAAAGTCCCAGGGCCATTAGAAGAAGAGCACTTTCAAGATCTCTGTTGGAAGTGGTTGAGGCTGAGATCAGAGACTCATGCCCAGACACTGTGATCGAGAGACTCTGGGCCACAATAAAGAAGCCTGGCTGAGAACAGAAGCTGGAGGAAGAAGCACGAGACAAAACAGAAGCAGAGTCAATGTTATGGGACTCTGAGGCAGAGTGACAGGTGGGGTTTCTGGTCCACAGAGGCAGAAGCCAGGGACCACTTGCATGAGAGGCTAAGGACGAAAGAGAGATTTACCTACCTGTTGAGTCAAATGGTTGCTGTGGACCACCGGTGATATCCTGTTTACTGCTCCTGAGTTGTGGCTACCTATTAACTTCCGTAATTAAATCCCTTCATCATGAGTATTGGCTGTGAGTTCTCTGAGGCTGTTGCAATGAATTATCAACCCCAGCATAGATGCAGTGATGTGGGAGGAAGAACTGTTGTCTGAATAAACAAGGAAAGATAAAAGAGAGAGACACAGTTAACCCCTGCCTTCCTTTTGCTTTCTTAATGTGTGATGTGCTTGATGTTGTCTCGCAGCTTTTTAGGTCTTCTTTAATTAGTGCTAAATGCATCAAATCTATTTTTAAGATATTATATAAAATACAGAAGGCATGCATTTTGGGTTGTATTTTGGCCCTTGTGAACTTTAAAAATTTTTTTTCAGCTTCATGTTATGATCCACAGTTAATTGCTAGTCATGTTTTGGCAGAGCATAGTGTGCTTCTGCATCATTTCTTCACACAGATGTAGTTCATTTCATCCCTTTGCATTCCATCTTGTGAGAGAAATGTGTAAAAAAATAACCAAACTCACTGCCATCAAATCGATACTGATCCACAGTGACCCTATAGAACAGTAGAATTGCCCCCCCTGCAAATAACTGAGACTACAACTGGAGTAGAAAGCTCCATCTTTCTCTGAAGGAGCTGCGCATAGATTTGAACTGATGGCCTTGCAAGTGGCAGTGCACTGCTTAGCCACTATGCCACCATGGCTCCTAGTCATGTGCATATTCACCATTAGTGTTACTGAAAAAGGTATTCCAAGGAAGCTGTTGCAGGTATTGCCAAATCCTGCCATGTGGTGAGTGATAGTCAATATGGCCAGTCTAGCCAGAATGCCTATGTGGTATAATTCTGGATTCGAACCACCTGAGGCTAGAGTTCCATTTTCAAAGACATTCTCTACTATGGGGAGGATTAAAGTGGTAATAAAACCTGACCTTAGTAGAGGGTATGCAGAAAGCCACACCCTTTGTTTCCTTAGGGGCATCTTTAATTCTACCTTAGTATAGGATATGATTTAAGACATGGTCCTTTGTTTCATTGAAAGGGATATCATTACTGGTAACACGGTGCCATACAGACACACATCATATCACCTGGAAAGCTGTTCTTCTATTTCCTGGCTGAGCTTTATTAGAAGGAATAAGACGAGCTGTGACTTTTGGACATTTTTGGCTTTTGACTGTGAACCAGAATTTAGCTTGCTTGTAACTGACTTTCAGATTTAGGACTGAACAGCACCCACTGCCATGTGAGATATTTCTTCATTACTGTCTTTAAAAGTTAGATCATACATTTGAATAGTAGATGAATAATGATAGCTTACTTAACTGGATTTCTTACTGGCATATTGACAACATTCTATGTCAAGGTAGATCTTGAAAGGTTCTGTTTGTAAATGGATGTGATGCCATTCCACTTGGGTTTGTCATTCGTGTCATAGAAACTATATTATTGTCCAAGTCAGAATGACCAATAGAGTCTTTTTGAGCTCAATCCTTATATCAATGTTTTTACATTCCATTTTCATTTTTAGCAATTCCTATTGTCTTAAATTCATACATTCCTTGTTCTGAATGCTAGTAGATGTTTGCAGCGGCTTCTGATTATTTTAAGTTCTATTCCATTTATAAATTCCATCCATCCCTTTGTGGTTGACTTGACTTGAGGAGACAGCTCTTCCCAATCATATTTTAAATTCTTTCCAGCAGGGGCCTCCTCCTTCTGAAAGTGTGACTAATAATATTCTACTGCTATTCAGACATTTCTAAGTGGTTAATGAAAAGTATAATGGAAAAATATTTCAAGATATTTAAGAAATGATAAAACATCATGAATTGAATCATTATGGTTTGGACATAAGAATGCACACACAATTTAATGGAGAGAGCAGATGTTGAACTGATCTTGTAAGGATATCTGTTTTAGTACAGAGCAGATACTGAAGAACTTTGAGATAAGAATTTCTCTTAGAAATTGGCAAAATGTACATATGGCAAAATTGAAAATTGACTCTTCTTTCATACATAAATATATATTTATTGGTGAACAATTGAACTACATGTAAAAATAAAACATTTACACTTCTTCAGTGATTCAAATGAGTCCATGTAGAGGCTGCAACTAGAAGGGAAGATTATCATAAAGGATTTGTTTTATGCTAATTGACTTGAAATTTATAGTGAGCATTGTGGTAGACATTGCATAATTGTTAACAGAGACATAAGCATGCTGTTGTTTTGAAATAATTATTCTGACAACAGATTGAAGTGTCTTTTAAAGAGAGATTAATTAAATGCTTGGAGAGCAATGAAGACAATATCAGAGGAATTGGAAAAATACTGAAAGGGATTGAAGAGATAATGAAAATATAACATTTTGCTTTTGCCATTTTTACAGCTACAGAGCAGGTTGTTCAGAAACTCTTGAGAATCTGTCTTGGGAAACTGAATGAAGAAAAAGCCAAAGCTATGAAAATTGTGAGTATGGGTATACATGGAACATGATGTGGGATTGGACTGAGTCAGTTTAGTACTGATAATTGAAATAGGTAGTAGCAGAGTTGGAGGTATTCATAAGGTTTCCTATCAGCAATTGAATTGTGTATCAAGAAGTTATTATATCTAATAATTGAAATCAAAACAAAATTCACTGCCATTGAGTCAATTCCAATTCACAGTGGAGACTTAGAGGACAGAGTGGAACAATCCCTGTGAGTTTCTGCAACTGAACCTTTTCACTGAGATAGAAGAGCCCCTTTTTCTCTTGCAGAGCAGCCGCCAGACTTGAAGGGCTGGCCACATGGGGAACAGCACATGGCATAATAGCCAATGTCACCAAGGTTCCCCTGGGAGAAAAGGCATAAAGAGACTAACGGGGCCAAATAAGACCTTGTAGAAACAAAAAAGTAAAAGATAAAGTGTAAAAAAACTGGAAAGGAAACTGAAAAAAAAACCAGAAATCATAATGGTGGAAAGAAATTCAGAAGATGCTGTCATAATGAAAAAGGACATTTGAGGAAGTAAGGGACCGCTAGTGTCATTCACTTCAAATAAAATATTGGAGCAGGTTATATAAGCCCAGAGCATCACACGGGTTTTAAGCAATACGTTAATGATAAGCAACTTGGCCTCCCAGTTATTACTTGAAATATATTCCATTTTTCTTTTCTTAATCCTTCTGACTTCTTTCTACTTCTTGTGTACCTTTGTTCTTTTCTTATGAATTACTTTGCTAATTTCCTTCAAAGCTACTTACACAGTGGTCACATGGCCTCTCATTAAGCATCAACTTGTTACTAAAAATAATTGTACAGCACTTTTACCTAACGTATGAAAGACTATAAGAAGCTTAAATAGCCCAAGTGTGAAAAAATGTTTTATTTGATAAATGTGCATGTCAACTTGTATTTAATTTTTTAAAATTTGATAATTTTAGGGACTCTGTTAGCAAGAAAAAAAACTCCTAAAACTGCCATATGTTTAACTATAATCCACTTGATGGAAGTGGGCTTGGCTTGGTTTTATCCTCAATAACATTATTTTAACATTAAATCCTTGATCTAATTGATGAAAGAACACTGTGTTTACATCCATTTAATTATGATTACATCTGAATGCCAGAGACAGTTTTCCTTATGCTTAAAAATTTCATTACATTTCAATACACATTCCTGGAAGAAAACTAGGATGATAACAAAATCTGGATAACACTGTAAAGAATGAAAATCCTAGAACCCTTACTTGTAAACAGGCTTTTGAACAGAACAAGAGGATATGGCATAGTTTAAAATTAGAAAAGGTGTGCATTTCACCTTTCAACATAGTTTTGCATATTGCGTATCTATGATGAGCTAATAATACAAGAAACTGGACTGTATGAAGGAGAATTAAGTGAGGAAGTTTCATGAAACCTGAAATATGCACATAACACAATCTTGCTTGCTCAAAATGAAGAGCACTTGAAGCACTTACTGATGAAGATCAAAGACTACACCCTTCAGTATGGATTTATAATTCAATGTGAAGAAAACAAAAATCCTCACAACTGGACCAATAGATATCATCATGATAAACAGAGAAAGACCTGAAATTGTTAAATATTTCACTTTACTTGCATCCAAAATCAGCATCCATGGAAGGTACAGTCAAGAAATCAAATGATAGATTGCATTAGGAAAATCTTAAAACACTGCTTTAAAGACTCATTTACAGTGCTAAAGAGCAAAGAGGTTTCCATAACTAACCCCAGGAACAGGAATTTTAGTCACCTCATATGTATATGGAAGCTGGACATTAAAAAAGAAAAACAGGAGAAATCTAGAATATTGAAAGGACCCTGGACTGCTAGAAGAACAAATATGCCTGAGAGAAAGCACAGGCAGAATGTTCCTAGGGAGTGAAAATGCCACAATTTCATTCCAAGTCCCTTGAGTATATTATCCTGAGAGACCAGTCCCTGTAAAAGATCATCATGCATGGTGACATAAATATTCAGGCAAAGAGGAAGACCACTGATGTGATGAATTGACACTGGGGCTGCAACAATAACAAAAACATAGCATAACAAAAATTATGAGTTTGTGCGATGATTAAGGTTTATTGTGCCAACCTGATTGATAAACACATGTGGGGTTAATTGAAGGGCAGAGAGATAAATGGCTTGGTGAGTCTCGCCTTTCTAGTTCTCAGGTCTCTTGCTTTGTGATGATAGGGCCAGAGTGCAGCTGTCTTAGCCAGTTCCCTGCTTCATCTGGCAGGGCTCACTTTCTGCAAAACATCCCTGAGGAGAAGCCACATGAACCTACCCCGATGCAGCCCTGGGTGCTGGAGCAGCAGTGTGGAGACTACTGCCAGCGCTGAGATGCTTACACATTCACTGACTTGGCTTTCCTCCTGCAGTTGGCATCATTGTGTGTGTTTTGTGAGATGGAGAAGGACTTTGTGGATTGGTGTTGGACATCTGGGTTAATGTTGGACCTTGGGCAGCACTGGGTTGGGATGTTTTCTTGATGTGCACTTACCCTTTATATAAAACTCTCTCTTATACATATGCATTTCTGTGGATTTGTTGCCCTAGTGTACCCAGACTCACACAGGTTGGCAGGAAGCAATCGTGCCTTCTGTTGAACATGGTGCTGCTATGAGGAGAAGCCTCCTGGACGGCACCAGTGACAGACCCTGGATAATCTGGGAGTGTAAAGAATATAAAAGACTCGGCAAGATAGACCTTAAATAATCAAAAGGAACAATTTCCAGAGCTCCATCAGTGCTGGGAATTTTCCCTTTTACCTACATCAAGAGTTTGGAACCTCATAATCCACAGGGCATCAGTCAGAATTCTCAGAAGCATTTTTCACACTGAGCTGATCAAAGCCAGCCCTAGATCTAGATTGTTCTGATAACAGCTCACAGCATTTAAAAGCAGGACCAAAAAGCACCAACACCTTCCAGGTTATCACAGGCATATTTCTGATTAATAAAGCAATCTTCAATACATTTAAAACCATCAAATTAATAAAATAAATGTTCTAAGACAAGAGATTAATGAAATTGAATCAGTCAATAGCATAAATCTACATACAGTAGGTACATCCCAAATATTTGACAACTACATAATATGCTTCTGAATAATTCACACATTAATTAAGAAACACACAAAAAACACAAAACATTTGAATCATACAAAATTGAAAAAGTAACATGATTACAATCAGAATGAATTTACTTAAAATATCTGCTGTAGGGATGTTTAAAATAACAGCATTTTTCTAAGTCCTCAATTATGGAACTAATGCTTTCTAACATTAAAATTTAAAAAGAGTCTTTTGTATTGTATTGTTATTGAACATGTCACTTGTGTAATACTGGGCTTATAATTATCCATTTTTCTATGAACAGCTTGAGGTAGCAAATTAGGCATATTTTAAACTTTTAAAATACTTGAATATTATTCAATTATTTTTTAATGTTTAAAGTTTCTAATTCATTGTAAATAAATGCATGTACTAGCTTAAATATGGATATTCAAGTGAAAAATAATTTCATAATGAGAAAAAAGAGCACTAACATTTTCAGTTCTATTCTCAGAATTAGTTTCTTCTCTTTGAACACAAGCAAAGAGGGATGTAATTATATGGCTTTCATTTTGTAATTTTTAAGCTTAGAATTAAATTTTGAGATTTTTATCAACAGATGGTGCAGTGAAACAGAAAACAGCCTTTTGTGTTTTTTCCAATTAATTGTTGAATTACATGAGGAATATTTTTTTAAAAAACATTTTGAAAAAGCCAAACAAGAAGAAACAAAACTGTACAGCATGAAATTTTAAAACAATGAAACTATCAAGTCAGAAAATAATAAAAACAACTGTAAAGATTTATATATATTTATTTGTAATATATATAAAATCTTTACAGTTGTTTATATACATAATATATATAAAATATATATTCTCTCATAGAGAATTTTAAGCAACATGATTCTAAGCAAGTGATACAGAATTGACTGAGAAAGGAAAATAAAGGTAAACAAAGAAATCATTCAGAATTTTTAGGAATCTTTTCTCTCTTGGAACAAAATGGAATAAAACTTGAGGAGAAATATGTAAATTATTTTTATCTATGACTTTCATTTAAAGAGCTGGTGAGATCATTCATAAAAATGTTTGCTGAAAAGAATATCAGGCAGGCAACGTCAACAACATGACTGTCCTAGCAGAGGCATACAATCTAGGTTCATTCAATTATTTACTTATTTATTCCATATTTCTTTACTGGGTACATTATAAGGAGTGACAACTATTTCAGGCAGTAGCAATGACAATAAAAAGTAATGTTGTTTTGGTGCCTACTTTTTCCATCATATTATTTAAACTTTAGTTTGTGAGAGAGAGACATATTAAAAACATGGTAAGTTATTAATTAGTTATTTAGGATACTATGCTGGAGAGTACCTAGGTTAAGAAAGTGGGCATCATTAGATAGTCCCCTTCTTACTATTGAATCATGGTAAGGAGTCAGCAGGGTGGAGATCACAAGGCAAAGTGCTTAATGGAGTCCCTGGCCAGGTTGGCAGTGAAGAGGAATGGGCCTGCCAGTGAATCTGCTTGGAAAATGTGCACAGATTATGCATATCTAAAGAGGAGCTGTGGTTTTATTCAAAGTAGCATTGGAGAACATAAGAAAAAATGTCATGCCTTTTCACTTTTTAGGAGGCATCTTCAGGAGCGGTGAGGTAAAATGGGCTTCAGAATGGAGAAACAAGCAGATGGATGGAAACATGGTCACACTGGCTACAGAAACCCTATTACCATTGAGTTGAACTTGACTTAGTGCAAGCTCGTCTGCATCAGGGGACTACTGGGCTTCTTATGGGTTCCAATGGCCAGCACAGATAAACCTTTTAGGAACAGTGATGGGAGTAGTGATACCATGAGGGTAGGGGACGGTGGGGGGGAGAAGGGGGAAAATGGGGAACTGATTACAATGAACAACATATTAACAACCCCCCTTTCTCGATGAACATCAGAAATGTGGGTGAAGGGAGATAGCAGATGGTGTAGGATATGAAAATAATAATTTATAATATATCAGGGTTCCACGAGGTGGGAGGGTGGGGGAGGAAGGTTAAAAAGAGGAGCTGATACAAAGGACTCAGGCAGAAGGAAAATGTTTTGAAAATGATGGTAACATATGTACAAACGTGTTTGATACAGTGGATGTCTGGATTGTTAGAAGAGCTGTGAGAGACCAATAAAATGATTTTTTAATTAAAAAAAAAAGATAGAAAGAACTAGCTCATGAGAACTTCCTCCTGGGCACCTGTGGATAAAACTGTCACATCCGGACTTCTCAGCAGCTCAGCATGTGAATTGTCTGAATCGCAGGAAAGAGTCCCTGGGTAGTGCCAATGGTTAATGTTGGTAGTTGTTAACCAAGAGTTGGGAGGTCAGAGACCACCCACGGGAACTTTGGAATAAAATTATATTGCTTTACTTCTAAATAAAAATCTGTCCTTTAAAATCTTATAGAGCAGAGTTCTACTCTTATACCTTTGGGTAATTTTGAATCATAATTGAACCATGGCAACTGGATTTTGACTATGGAAGATATAGATGAGTCTAGGATGTATAGAGTATTTATGGGTGTTAAGTCACTTGCAGGTTTAGATAAAAGAAGACCACAACAGTGTGCAATTAGAATTATTGATGTCTTTATTTTATATCAGGCTAATCCAGGCTGTAGTCCTAAGTTCAAAGGGAACTTCTCTCCAGATGGCAGCCCCTCTTCCCAAGCCTCTTTTATATCATCAGGGAGGGGAGAATAGAGAAAGCAGAAGAAAATGCACGTTAAAATGCATATATCCCCAGGCTGCCTTTCTGCGGGACCTTAAAGGGATCTGCTTGGTCTTGGTGCAGAGGGTACCACCTGCAGCACTCTCTTCTGAGAAAAACTGTCTCCAATTTCATTAGTGGGTGCTGCTGCCTGCATGGGTTTACAATTGTGTGTAACGCCTGCTGCACTGTTTCTACACCAAAGGATCACCCTTGGTGGGCCAGTCATAGCCTTTACCACCATGCCTTAGACCTACCTCTAGATGGACTCCTTGGGGTCAAGGGGAAAGCAGGTCCCAGACCTCAAGTTCCATGGGTCAGGCAGTCTGTCTGGACTCCCCATCCCCCTCCTCTTCCTCAAGCATTTACTGAGCTCTTTGACTGTGACAGTGTGCATGGTAAATCAGCATCAAACAGACCAGCCCTTGCCTGTTGGTAGATAACTGTATTGAAAATAGATAGGGAAAGAATTTAGCAATGATGTAAGTGGTAACTAAATATAGAAACCATTGAATAAATACTTTGTAGCAAAAAAATACATATATCACTAAATGGTATTGACAGAAGTAAAACAAAAGTATATTTCGGTAAAGTTTCAGAAACCTTGTTTTATGACCCCATTCCTGCATTTCATTCTAGCTTGCCCATCCAGCTGGGTGGGAAAGGAACACTCCTGTCCTCAAGAGAAAGACTGACAGCATCTCTTGATAAGGAGAGAGAGGCCTTTTAAACAAGAATTGCTCTAAGCCAAGGGCACTTAGGAACCTGCACTCCACTGTGATATTAAAACAAGTGAGGTGGGTGTGGGAGGCTGGGTAGGGCATGATCAAAGGTAATGTAACAAAGAGGTATTGCTGAAACCCAGGTGGGGACTGAGCATGATAGCGGGACAGGAGGAAAGTCAAGGGAAATAGAGGAAAGAGCTGGGAGGTGAAGGGCATTTATAGAGATCTAGATAAGGACATGTACATGTGCAAATATATTTATATATGAGGATGGGGAAATAGATTTATGTTCCTATATTTATAGGTTTAGTATTAAGGTAGCAGAAGGACATTGGACCTCCACTCAAGTACTCCCTCAATACAAGAATACTTTCTTCTATTAAATTGGCATTCTATGATGCTAACCCTCCCAACAAAACCTCTTAAGACAAAGTGGGTGAATAAGCAAATGTGGTGAAAAAAGCTGATGGTGCCCGGCTGTCAAAAGATATAGCATCTGGAGTCTTAGTGGCTTGAAGATAAACAAGCGGTCATCTAGCTCAGAAGCAACAAAGCCCGCATGGAAGAACACTCCAGCCTGTGTGATCACGAGGTGCCAAAGGGATCAGTTATCAGACAACAAAGAACAAAAATCAGATCATTGGGTGCACACCTCCATGATATGATCACTGAGGACAAATGGGTGCATAAGCAAATATGACAAAGAAAGCTGATGGTGCCCAGCAATCCAAAGGTATAGTGTCTGGGGTCTTAAAGACTGGAAGGTAAACAAGTAGCCATCTAGCTCAGAAGCAACAAAGCCCACATGGAAGAAGCACACCAGCCTGTGTGATCACGAGGTGTTGAAGAGATCAAGTATCAGGCATCATCAGAACAAAAAATTCTTACCATAGTGAATGAGGTGAGGAGTGCGGAGTGGAGACCCAAAGCCCATTTGTAGGCCACTGGGGATTCCCTTGTAGAGGGGGAGTCTAGGGGAGGAGATGAGCCAGTCAGGGTGCAATCTAGCACCGATGAAAAATACAAATTTCCTCTAGTTCCTAAATGCTTCCTGCACCCCTCCCCCCAACTATCATGATCCAAATTCTACCTTGAAAGTTTGGCTAGACCAGAGGATGTACACTGGTACAGATAGGAACTGGAAACAGGGAATCCAGGGAGGGTGAGTGAAGTGGGTCGGAAAGAGGGAACTGATTTGAAAGATCTACATGTGATCTCCTCCTTGGGGGACGGACACCAGAAAAGTAGGTGAAGGGAGACATCAGACATGGCAAGATATGACAAAATAATAATTTATAAATTATCAAGGGCTCATGAGAAAGTGAGTGTGGGGGCGGGAAGGGAAAAAATGAGGACCTGATGCCAAGGGCTTAAGTGGAGCGCAAATGTTTTGAGAATGATGAGGGCAATGAATGTACAGATGTGCTTCACACAATTGATATATGTATGGGTTGTGATAAGAGTTGTATGAGTCCCTAATAAAATAATTTTAAAAAGAAAAACAGATTACCTCGGGCCAGGTGTGGCTGGTCAGAGGGGGCAGGGAAAATGCCCTAAGGAAAAGTATTCTGGGGACAGTTCTGCTGAAATGTGGTAACGGGAGCTTGTCTGTTTCAATACTATGGCATATGTGTCTGTAATGCTGGAAGTATCACAGTATTTCAAATGCCAGAAGGGGGACCCGTGGTGAACAGATTTCCAGACAAACAAGACACTGTTGTTATTATTCCATGAAGTCAGTTCTGACCCACAGTGAGCCTATTAAGAGCAGAACATAACACTGCACCATCCTCACAATTGATCCTGTGCCCGAGCCCATGGTTGCAGACATGGTGTCAATCCATCTTGTTGCAGGCCTTCCTCTTTATCGTGACCCCTCCACTTTAGGCCTAGCCCTTCTCCAGGGATTGGTCTGTCCTGACAATGTGTCCAAAGCATGTAAGGCGAGGTCTTCCCATCCTTGCCTCTAGAGAGTACTCTAGCTAGACTTCATCAAGCACAGATTTGTTTAGCAATCCACAGCGTTTCCATTATTCTTCATCAGCACTACAATTCAAATGTATCAGTTCTTCTTCAGCCTTCCTTACTCAATGTTCAACTGTCACATGCATTTGAAGCAATGGAAAATCGCTTGGCTTGGGCTAGGCACCCTCAGTCCTCAGAGTAACATCCTTGATTTATAATACTCTAAAGCACTTTTGTGCAGCAGATTTAAATAATGCAAGGTGTCTTTTGAACGCTTGACTGTTGCTTCCACAAGTATTGATTATAGATCCAAGCATGAAAAGTCCTTGGCACCTTCACCCTATCTCCATCTACCATGACTTTCCTTCTTAGTCTAGCTGCAAGAATGTGTGTCTTCAGTAAGTTATCAAAGTCCATGCTGAATGCTGTGATCCTTGATCTTTAGCAAGTGTTCCAAGTCTTCCTCACTTTCAGCAAGCAAGGTGGTGTCTTTTGCACATCAGTTTAAGGAGCCTTCCTCCAATTTGGATGCCACATTCTTCACATAATCTAGTTTATCTGATTATTTTCTCAGCATACAGACTGAACATATATGGTGAGAGGATGCAACCCTGATACATACCTTTCCTGATTTTAAAGCAAGTAGAATTCCCATGTTGTGTTCCCACAACTGCCTCTTGATTCATATACAAGATCCTTGTGAGCACAGTGAAATGTTCTGGGATTCCAATTCTTTTCAAGGTTATCCAGAGTTTATTATGGTACACACAGTCAAATGCCTTTGCATACTCAATAAAACACAAGAACACCTCTTTGGAGAAAAAAAAAGAAAATGATGATGGTAACATAAAACAAGAAAACCTCTTTTTGGTATTCTCTTCTTTGAACCAAGATCCATCTGACATCAGCAATGATATGTTTGTTTTGGGGTCTTTTCTGAATCCAGCCTGAACTGGCAGCTCCCTGTCAACATAGTGCAGCAAGCATTTTTTAGTGATCTTCAGTAAAAGTGTACTGGCATGAAATATAAGTGATATTATTCAATAATTTGAATAGTTTGTACCATTCTGTTGAAATAGATCTCTTCCAGTCCATTGGCCATGTAGTTGTCTTCCAAATTTCCTGAATTAGTTCAGTGAGTGCTTTCAGTGCTCCATCAGCTTGCTGAAACTTTTCAATTGGTATTCAATTCCTGGAATATTTCATTTATTTATTTACCTGTCCATCTATTTATTGATTTATTGCTAATGCACTTACTGCAGCTTGAACTTCTTTCAGCACCGTTGGTGCTTGCTCACATGCTACCTCCTGAAATGATTGAATATTGGCTACTTATTTGTGATACAGTGACTCTGTATATTCTTTCCATCTTCTCTTAATGCTTCTTTCATCATTCAATATTTTGCCCATAGCATCTTTCAAGATAGCAACTCGAGGCTTGAATTTTTTCCTAGAGTACTTTCATTTTAAGATAAACTGAGTTTGTTCCTCCTATGTGATTTTCTAAACCCTTGGTTTTTGCACTGTTCATTGAGGCATTGCAGTTCAATAAGCAGCCACAAGGCCACCCGGGCTCTCGAAATATGCCCAAGGAAGATCGGCCATGTCAAAGGGGAGCTGACTACAATGATGTGGCTGAATTTTCATTTCCTGATGGAACATGACTCAAAATGAGAAGAAACAGCTGAAAACATCCATAAATAATTGTAACATGGAATATACAAAATATAACCCTGAGAAAAATGGGAGTTCGGTGAAAATGAAATGAAACCTATTAAGATTGATATCGTAGGCATTATTGAGCTGAAATCAGCAGTATTGTCCATTTTTAGTCAGGCAATTACAAGGCTGATTATGCTGAGAATGGAAAGCTACAGACAAATGGCTTCCCATTCATCCTCAGGAAGAACATTCCAAGATCTGTCCTTAAGAAAAACGCTGTCTGTGACAGGAAGACCAGTTAATACAACTATTATTCAAATTGATGCACCTACCAGTAAGATTAGTGATAAAGAATTGAAAAAATTTTATGACATAATGGTATTCTGATTCACAGCTTCTGAATCTTTTGACTTGGCAGAATTACAGGAGCTGAGTCAAAAACGCAGAATGTTTCTACCTGTGAACACAGACTGAGTGCATTGAATGTAATCTATGATCTTACTTGATTGTTTGGAATTCTTCTGTGGAATGGCAATGTAAGTCCAGATAATGAAAGAAATTACTATATTTGTGGTAATATTCAAATATAAGTATCATGAAGTTTGGAACTACGTAATGGGAAATATTGTTATGAGCCAGCCCCTGGGTAAACCCAGCTCATTGATGATCTTCCTCTTTTCTGCTGACCCCCTACTTTACCAAGCATGATGTCCTTTTGCAGGGACTGTCCCTTCTGATGACATATTCAAAAATCTATGCGACGAAGTCTCACTAATCTTCCTTATAAGGATCTTTCTGGCTATTCTTCTTTCAAGACAAGTTTGTTCATTTTTCCTGGCTGTCTGTGGTATATTTAGTATTATCTGTTGTTATATTCAAATAATGATAATATGGATATAACAGCTATTATAATTAATAATGGACGTAGGGAAGAATATATCTAGAATTCAGAGGTCCTCTGGGTTATCTGTTGGTGCTTGGAAATGGCAGGAGCCATAGTCTGAAAATAGCAAGAAAATGAAAGGTTGAAAACTGAACTGAATAAAAATCTGGGTAACCCTACCAAGCCAGACAAGCATTATTAGGTACCTAGAATAGGGACAGCGGTTGTCCCTCCCATGCCTGCACAGGCCCCCTAGAGGAGGTTAGGAAGGAGATGGGGCAACCATTAAAATCACCGATGAGGACACCTTAACGGAGCATGCTCCAATTCAGGTACCCTGAGCCAGGTGGGTGGTACACCTGGGCGGTCCAAAAAAGGCCCAGGCCCATGACCCCACTCACGTGGGCTTACGCTAGCCAATGGGGTCAACCAATACCATCAACCACGCCTCCCCAGCCAGAGGTTTGAAATAGCCTGGTAGCAGGAAGGCTGGTCTCTTTTACCCTGCTCCTGGTCAGAGGCAGGTCAGAGGGTGAAGGTGCACACATGCCACTTAGGTGTGCCCCCTTAGGGGCTGGTGGGGACCCACATACAACCGCCCGAGGCCTGCTTGGAACCCACAGCGTTTATGCTCTTCCCCCAGAGGTCTCGCTCTCTTGTGCCCCGCACATGTGTGTGTGCTGTTCTTGGGGTTGCTCCTGACCAGTTGTGAGTCCCAGCATGACTTCTGCACTCCACTGGTACACTTCCCTGAAATAGGGTACCGTTTTAAGACTGTAAAATCTGAAACTTCTTCCTCCTTCAGAAAAACTCGATTGGATTAAAGATGTGCTTTTGCACGAATTCTTTTTCCTGAGAAGCCAAAAACAGAGGTATTACCCACTCGAGAAACCTTGCAGTACTGCATCCTCTGCTCACATTTATCTATCTATCTATCTATCTATCTATCTATCTATCTATCTATCTATCTATCTATCTATCTATCTATCTATCTATCTATCTATCTGAGATTATGGCTGGCCAATAATTTAAGGAATAGTGACAGTAGAAGGCCCTTCAATGGTAAATTAATTTTGAAAAGTAGAATGTCTGAACTGTAGTTCACTTAAGCAGTTCCCACACAGGCCGCTATCACTTTGAATCTCTCCTTTAGCTACTTCTTTAGCTTTGGGTGGTCTCTAACCAGAGGATACCAGCAGAGCATCAAAAAGTACGGCAAATGCCCTGAAGCACCCTACTAAAGGGTGACAAGATTCTGTGGGTAAATATCACTGCCTCCCCAGAGTTCTAAGGGATTCTTCAGACAAGTTTCAAAGTCTTACACAGTTTCCACAAGATAATCGTCAGCCAACGTTGCCTAAAGTGTTAGATCACGTGGCTTAGTGCCTTTTTTCTGATTTCCCTACTCCTAGGAGCTCTTCCTCTGCTCATGTTTCAAATGTGACCTTTACAGAAATAATTGTATCCAGTGTGGAATGAAAATTAACTAATGCAATGGTGGAAATTAAAGCAGACCTCATTCATGTCAAGTTATTACTGATGCTTGAGTGTCTCTAGTTATCATCACGTTTTACTCATGTATATTGTTACAGACTGCAACTTTTTGGTTTTTAAATCAATACAAACTGATAAAAATTAAAGTTGCAAATAGTTGTCCCGTGCTTTCTTTTAAAGTTTTAGTATTGTAATTTTTACATTGAGGTCCATAATTTATTTAGGTTAATTTTTATATGTACTAAGAGCTCCAAAATTGTTATTCCTTTTTCTTCTTCGTGTTTTTAATATGCATGTGTAATTATTTCATCTGCTTCAAAGAGTAACTTTTCTCCACTAAATTTCCTTAGTATCTTTGCAATAAAAAAGACAGAACTATTAAAGAACTATGATTTATGCAGTAACTATGCCATAACATGGATGGATCTCAAAACAATTTTGCTGAGTCAAAGAAGCTATATAAAAGAGTGTATATTTTGCATTACCATTGACATAAAATTGTACAGATGCAAACTAAGCAATGGAAAGAGAAAGCAGATTAGTTGGTTGACTGGGGAAGGGCTCTGAGGAGGCAGGCAGGGAGGAAAGCTTTACACAGGGCGCAAGGAGACAGTGTTGATCTGAGTCCTGGCGGTGCAGCAATATGCTGCTAAAGGAAAGGTCGACAGTTTGAGTTCATCCCAAGGTCCTGCTAAAGAGAGTTCTGGCAATCTTCTCAAACTTAACCTTTTTTTTTTTTTGGACTGTGTGGAGCACAGTTTTACTCTAACATATGATTTTTTTCCTATGAGTCATAAGCAACTCACAGAGAGGTGGTAGTTGTGTGTGAAATGAATTAGCATCCTGTCTGCTTATTGTTACATGAAGTCTGTGGGACTGGTTTGTCTGAAGTGTCAGGTATCATTGTGTGCTTATCGCTTTTTCCATGCCCTTGTGAGAAGCTTCACGGGGCTGTCAATTTGCCTGGGGACCTTACACACCTACTTCCCAGTCCTGCAGGATCCTAGTGCTAGTGAGGATCTTTAAGAGGTACACTCACTTTAGCATTTATCCACTGGTGTTGGGATTTCCTTCAAGATCAGCATATTTCTCATACTAAGAAAAAGCCAGAGTGTCCATTGACTTTTGGCTTACTTCAGCATGATAGGGTCATCTTATATTAATTCAAATGTCTCTAATGTTATCATTATTAAATTAGTTTTAAAAACCCTATAATATATTGGCACTTCACTGATGAGCTTCTCTTTCTTTCATTACCTTGCAGGCATTTCAGAAGATACATGGTAGTCATGCAGAGAAAGGGACAGATTTGGACTTTATAACCAATTTTTTCATGTTACCAAAACATCTTTCATTGCCCTTCTATCCTGTATATGGATGTTTTCTGAGATATTTGACACTTCAATAACTTTATTGAGGCATAATTTGCACATCATAAAATATACCAATGTTACATGAGCAGTGAAATGATTTTTCAGTATACACAGAATACCTTAATCTAATTATAAATTATTTGCATCATCTGTAAAAAAATATCCTTATGTGCATATTTAGTCCATTCCTGTTAGCACGCTAGTCATAGGCAGATACTACTTCTTTCTGCATCAGTAAAACTGCCTCTCCTGGTTATTTCCTGTAAAACAAACCCTCCAATATGTACTGCAGGTAGTCTCCTTCCACTCAGCATGTATTTGAGCTTTAGAATTGGCGGGGTTTTTGTTTGTTTGTTTGTAATCATTTTATTGGGGACATAAACAACTCTTATCACAATCCATACATCCATCCATTGTGTCAAGCATATTTGTACATTTGTTGTCATCATCATTCTCAAAATATTTGCTTTCCACTTGAGCCCTTGTTTGTTTTAATGAAGCAAACAACTAAATTAAAATGTAGTGAGTAAAACTTGTACAAAACATAAGACATTTGGAACAATTCAAGCTTATTAATTTTTTTCTTTAATGATCGCGCATGTTTAATCTCATGATGGAAATATGGTATTGTTAGATCTCTCAGGGGAGAGATATACCTCGGTCTTTGGCTCTGCATGAGAGAGAATGCAAGTGGAAACCTGGTTTGTGATCCAAGTGAGTTTTATGAGCGTTAGAAGAAGTTCCAGATTTACACAGGCACCCGCAGGGCTCCTCACGAATGTTTAGCCTCCCTGGAAGCTGGTCACAAAGTCCCGCAGTGGACTCTGGGCTCCTGCCTTTTCAATGATTCTGTGAGGAAGCGTGGTGGACAACCCTGGTCGACCCCACTGACTGAATTGAATTCACCCAGTCAAGGTGGGAAAATCCAGGTGCAGCACCCACCCAGGTCTACCTGGCGGGAAACCTGAACCTCTGAGCATGTGCAGTGTGCCCCTCCTCTGTTGCCGTAGCTCAGATCTCTGAGCATGCATAATGGATGCCCCAACCCCTAAGCTAGACTACCTAACACTCTGAGGAAGGAGGAAATGCTACTCTGCGTCCCACCTCAAAACTATTTCTACCCCAGAGATTATAACGTTGCACTTTATAGAATAACTCCATTGTCTAGAATTCACTAAATATATTTGTGAAGAATGGAGTGACCACTTTAAAATGTCAGAGAGAGAGAGAGAGAGAGTCTTATAGCTTAGTGGTAAAGCACTCCGTTCTTAAAGACAGCCAGTGCCCACCTGCCAGTCGTTCCAAGGGAGAAAGACGTGGCGAGCGGCTTCAATAAGGCTTCACAGCCTCGGATACCTGACGGAACAGTTCCATCCTGGCCACTCGGAGAATTATGACTCCCAATCCATTCTGTGGAGTGGCTTTGGGGTATTATCCTGAGGTCAGCTAACATTCCCGGTGCTGACCTAATATGGGTGGTTGAAACCTTCGGTGCCCACCTCTGACTGATCAATGGACTCACCTGGGGATCAGGTGACACGCCAGATACCTGGCTCCTCCCCACAAAGATTCTGATGAAGTTCCAAAGGACTTAAATCTATCCAACAGAGCCATGGAGGGGATGGGGAGGAGGGATGAGAAGAGAAAAGGCCAGGTGGTCTTCCCATTCTGTAAAAGTTGTGATCATTGCCTAAGACAGTGGTTCTAATCTGGAGGTCACGACCCCTTTGGGAGTTGAATGACCCTTTCACAGGGGACGCCTAAGACCATGTTTCTGATGGTCTTAGGAACCAAGACACCCATAGCACCTCTATTGTCTCCAGGCGGCTCCGCCCACATGCAGATACGCCCACATAGGGGGTCACCAAAACATGAGGAACTGTATTAAAGGGCCCAAGCCTTACAAAGGTTGAGAATCACTGACATGTGGAATTAACTCAAAGGCAACAGATTTTGGTCAGTTTTGTTGGGATGCTGCTCTTCTTAGTAAGTGGAAGAACGGAAAATGGGGCTAGTATACTTGACATGGTTCAAACTGTCAGCAAAAAATTTTTTTTGAATTGCATATAAATCTGTTATGCATTTTATATTTCTGAAGTAAAGAGAACAAAAATTTACAGCAATTTAGTTTACTAAATTTTATGCCAAATTATAGTCAAGAATTCTTCATTCAATAATTTTCATGTGGCACAGTTATTTGTCAATGGAAACAAAAAACTCTGTCAGTCAAACAAATATATTTTAGTGCCAGGGATAGGCACACAACTTAAAATACTAAGACATACAGCAGTGAAATAAGATAGTATGTAGGAGGGTTTATATATCTCTATATAAATATAGATATAATACTATTGGAGAGGAAGTATTATAGGTCTGTTTTCCAAAGTAAATGAAATGTTTAGTTTTTCATAATTAAAAGTATTCTATTTCCAAAAGTGACTTTTACCTCTAAAAGATGTGCTCATTTGTTTTAAAATATCATTGCTTTAATGAAATTAGGCTTTTTGTGAATTTTATGATTTTTATTTTAATAGACTTACATGGAACAATAAAATGTTGTCATTATATATACAGACACATATTAATATAAGAATCTATATATAAGTGAACAAAAGGGGTAATTATATATATATTCTCTCTATATATGTATATGTGTGTATATAATGAAGAAAAATACATTAGGATATATAATACATTTACATATAATCATCCTCTTTCTTCATGATTCTGTCCACAAGACTATCAGAAGGACTGCCTACAATAGTTTCTACTTTTTAATATTTCATTTTCAAATTATTCTGAAAAAAAGTTTTATTTCATTAAAACTTATTTTATTTTTTAGGTCAAAAATTACTAGGGTCATTAATAGTCCTGATTCACATATTGCTCTATTGTTAATTGTATCTCAGTTGGATTTTAATTTTATATAGGTGACTAAGTTCATTCTACACCATATATCAGTATCAGCTGATCTCTTCTTTTCTCCTGTATGATCACATTCTCCTAACATGTTAGTGATCATATTGCTTACAGAATTTTTAATGTGCTCTGCTCCATTTCCCAGACTCTTAGGATAAGTGACAGGAAACATGAGTCACTTTCTCTCTTCAGACAGTGAAAATTTCTAATACGACAATCCAGTGTTTTTCTTATTAAAAACACACAAAAAAGCAACTCAACAAAAAAACAAATGTTTTCCCCCTAGTGTAGCTTAAACAAACTAATCTAGCAATTATCAATTATGTTCTCCAGCTGTTTCGGGTTGGATGGAAAATATGTCAGAATTAAATTTTGTTTATATTGAAGAATGACATATCAATGAGGAATAATGGTTAATTATATTGAAACTGATGGTTTGTTACAGAAACATAAACTAGACTATTATGACTAATAAACCTACTTTAGCTGGTTTCTCATTCTCCATTTCGATCCTGACACAACCTGACACCCTCTTCTTTTACCTGAGATTTCCTTAATTAAGTTGATATCATTAAGAACCAGGAATGTAAAATTCCAGGCCTCAAAATTACCCTAAATTTAAACCGACTTGAATCTCTAAGCAACATGTGTAGCCACATGTGCAAAATGTTGCCAAGTAGAGAGCCACTTTGGCCATGGTGTAGGGTAATCGCTCTGAGCATCTGCGATGTATACCTGCAGCAACCCAGGGTCTTGACTTCATGCTCTGCAACTCTAGCTACAAAAATGTATACTAGCCCAATGTGACACTCTTAGAATAAACTGGTCAAATGGGTGCAGTGGGCTCCAAGGTCTCAGATACGCAAAAACACTAGTCACAATACTGATGGGGTTAGATAGTAATTGCTCATTGCCTTCTCTGAATAAACACACTTGCTGTTGAGGCCCCTTCATTTCCCGTTGTTGCTCTCACTCATTGTACATCTTCTTGTTTTTATTTTTAGAAACCTCCAGTCTTTCCTATCTTTCCACATGCAGTTTTCCATAAGGACAGACTCAGGGGGGTTGCTTAAATCGGCAGGGTACTGGGATCTGCTGTCAAACTAGAATCAGTCATAGAACATTGTGAAATAAATTAGACGTAGGCTTAACATCTAAGATTGTGTTCTTGTTATATTTTATTTTAGGCTTTCAGTTTACCAGAACTGTTTGTGATTTGCAGCAATGCATAGTTGTGTGATTGCAACTCACAACAAAATAATTGTACAATACAGCAGAATTTTGAAATTAAAGTTGTGAAGCTCATTCTTAGCCTATGTGAGTGACTCTGAACCTTCTGTAATGGAACCAAGACCCAAGCCAGTTGTTTTAGGGTTTATTCCATCTCACAGCACCCCATGTGTGTCAGACAGAGCTGTGTTCCACGGGGTTTTAGGTGGCTTATTTTTTAGAAGTAGATCACCAGCCTTCCATCTTTTGTAAAGTCCTGTCCGGTGGATCCAAGTCATTGTGACCCTATGTCAGAGAAGGAAGCATTGCCTCATCCTGTGGCATTCTGACAACTTGTTGTATTGTAGCCTGGTGTTGTAGCTAGTGTGTCAATCCTTTTCATAGAGGTCTCTCTTTCACCAACCCTCTGCTTTACCAAGCATGATCTTTTCTAGAGATTGGTGTATTCTGATAACATATGCAAAGTATGTAAGATAAAGTCTTGCCTTTCTCATTTCATTGATGCCCACAAGGATGTTTAAAGGAATTTTGGCAAAAGTGAGGGCATCATAAGACTCATAAAATGTTGGTAGATTTCCCTTGAGGATATCTTTTGGGATTCATCACAATCATAGGCAAATGCTAGCGCACTCCTTGCAGAACCATAGGGGTGGTAGTGATTGGTCAGCATATGCCAAGTGATATAAAGGACACATAATATATAAGGATATAAAGGACACAGAGTCCGCTGTAAGACAAGTCCTGTAATCGTATTTCATGCATTATTGTCAGAATCTCTGAAGCCCCTGATTTCAACTGCAAACAAATTTCATTTGTAAAGATCATAATTAACTTGACAGAAACATGGACAACAGCCTTGAATGAGCAGTACGTGGCCAGTAAATACAGAAAGACTGTGAATACATTTACTATCTAATAAATACAAGGCAATAATTTGATAAAATAAAATTGCATACCACTTTATTGGCCAAAACATAACAATGAAATATCATCAAGTGTTGAAATGTGGCTGAGGCAATCATTTATAGATTTCCAGTGGGTCTGCGGCGGGACCCTGGTGGTATAGATAGTTACTTGTTGGGGGCAAGTCACTAAGTTAGCAGTTTGACACCAGCAGCTGCTCCTCAGGAGAAAACCGAGATCTTCTACTCCTGTAAAGAGTGACAGTTGCAGGCTTGAAAACTCGTGGGGAAATTACGTTGCTAGGAGTCAAAATTCACTTAATGACATGAAGTTTGTGAGTGGGTTTGTGAATTAGTGTAAGTACTTTGGGAACAGATTCGCGTTGTTATTTAAAGTTGCGTGTTCTTTCGTATATGTATGCAGTATATGTGAACAATAATGCAATATGCACAAATGTTTCCAAGTGTGTTCTATGTTCCACACAGCGCTCTCTGATTTCCCATGTAGCTTCCATAATGCATTGCATTGGCCACACAGAATTCACAGATAATAGTCATGATTAAAATATTTATTAAAGAAGTTAATAGATTGCAATGCATGTGAGAAATGCTCAGAACACAGTTTTTTGTTCACAACATGCTGCAAAGTTCTTTCATGGCTATTAATAAATGCCAATGGGCATGCCACGACCCTAATGGATTCAGTTCAAGATCTGTGGGTCAGTGAACTCAACTCCCAGAATTAAGTGCCCAGAGGCAGCCCACTCTAGTAAGCCACTGAAGGCACTCAGCTTTACCTCCATGAGTCAGCAAGCTCGGATCTATTACTTAGGTGTTCAGCAACACTGTGTTTGCCAGGTTTCTCTGCAGAAATAAAACCAGAACACTTGTGATTATAGATAGATATATAGGTAGATAGATAGATAGACAGATAGATTTATATAGTGAGAAGGAATACAACAACTAATTCGTTCTCACGGCAGTAGAGGGCTTAGTTCAGCCCACTTTCATGGAACAGTTAATAAACTGAAGGTCCTTCAACTCACGCCAGCTGCTGGTCCAAGGTCAAGGAAGCAGAGAGCAGAATCTACCCTCAGACAAGATGAGCAGAGTACACCCTCAGGTAGCAGGCATGGTGGGGGTGAAGGGGCAGCAACTGCAGGTAGATGGGGAGTTGAGGGATAGCAGAGGCCAGTAGCTATGGAGCTTAGCAAAGCAGGGTCCAGTGGAGCCTCAAGCTCTAGCAATGCATGGCAAGGGACAAGATTCACATGTTGGCTCAGCCCATAGACAGTGAAGCATATGGTTGAAGCAACAGACTAGTGCAGGCAGCAACACTCTGGTCCAATCATTGAACACCTGTGGGAAAAAGAGAGGGAGGTCAACTTCAGAAAGTCATTCATCTCAGTCACCCTCCAATCAAGTTGCAACCTGATTGACAGTCTAAATTCCATCCACATGTTCCTACATGAGCCATGTTGGCACAGAAAACCTAACTACTATAGTCCACACACTGCCAACTTGGCACTTATACACAATTCTTTAGCCACATTTTCATTTCCAGACATTAATTAAATCATGCTTATACCCGACATTATAGAGCTAGCATACATAAAAGTAAAGTAGGAATGAGGGAAAGATATTCAATAAGCACATACAAAGGAGAAATACTGATGATCACAAAGCTCACCTTTGCAATTGAACGTGTGGTTTTATCTGATAGGAAGAACTACCTTCTCCAGTACCCATTCTGTATTTCCTTTGCCCTCAGTCAGCACCTCAGCTGGTCATGGTTCTTTGCCTGGTGTGGTGAACCAGACCTTTATTCCGGAGGGGTCTGGGTAATTAGAAGTCCTGCCAGGATGTGGTTGCTGTCGTTTACCCTTTACTTTAATCACGGGGCATGGTAGTACTAAGAGACGACCTAAGAAATCTCCTAGATTCAAGACACATTCTTCTTTACCTCCTTTATGTAACACCAATCCAGTTTCTCCTTGGCAATCAGGATCAATGACACTACTCAATAGTGTGACACCCTTTTTTACCTGGTGATCCAAAGGCCTGGGGAGCCCAAAGTGGCCAGGGGTCATTCGTAGGCTCCAGTTCAATGGAATCAGTGTTATGTTTTCAGGTGGGAGAGTTCCTTCCTTCAGAAGCAGGCCCTCCAGGTCTGAAGCGCATAGGGTTGCTGGGACAAGAAGCAAAAATGCTGTAAGTGGATCATTAGGAGTAACAGTGAGTAGTGCCACTCTGGCTCCCACCCCTTGGTTCCTGGACCTTTCGATTCTGGCTTTTGGAGGCACAGTGCCATATATTGTCTACTTGCTTAGAGCATATACAGTCTCCTGGAGAACATTGTCCCAGCTCTTGCAAGTTGTTGCCACCTAGTTGGTGCCGTAATTGTGTCTTTAGGAAGCCATTCCGTTGTTCAATCAAGCCAGCTGCTTCAGGATAATGAGGAACATGATATGACCAGTGGATTCCATGGGCATGGGCCCATTGCTGCACTTCATTTGTTGTGAAGTGAGTTCACTGATCTGAAGCAATGCTATGTGGATGCCATGCCACTGGAAGAGGCATTCTGTAAGTCCACACATGGTAGTTTTGGCAGAAGCCCTGTATGCAGAGAAGGCAAATCCATATCTAGAGTAGGAGTCTATTCCAGTAAGAACAAAATGCTGACTCCTCCATAATGGAAGTGGTCCTAAGTATCCAACCTGCCATCAGGTTGCTGGTTGATCTCCATGAGGAATTTCCCCATACATTGTACTTAATGTTGGCTTCTGCTGCTGCCAGATGGGCACTCAGCAGTGACAGTGGCAAAGTCAGCCTTGGTTAGTGGAAGCCATGCTGCTGAGTCCATGTATAACCTCCATCTCTGCTACCATATCCAATTCGTTCACATGCCCATTGGGAAAAGACAGCAGTGGCAGAGGAAAGACAAGAACTAGTCTCCACAGTGTGTGTCATCTTATCCACTAGATCGTTAAAATCCTCCTCTTTAGAGGGAACCCTTTGATGACCATTCACATGAGAAACGATTATCTTTATTTTCTTGGCCCAGTCTGAGCAGTCTATACACACACCTCTTCCCCACACCTCCTTGTCACCAATTGTTTAATCATGTTCCTTCCAATTCTCTGTTCATCCAACCAACCCATTAGCTACAGCCTATAAATCCATGTGCAGCTGCACATGGCCATTTCTTCTTCCGGGCAAACTGAACATCCAGGTGCACTGCTCAGTTCTGCCCACTGGAGGATTTCCCTTCATCACTGTCCTTCAGGGAAATTCTAGAAAGGGATTGCTGTCCACTTATGAGTGGCACCTGCATATCATGCAGAACCATCAGTAAACCAAGCATGAATTTTCTGTTCCTCAGTAAACTTATTATCAGGAATTCCCCAGGAGGCCATGGGTGCAGATTGGGAGAATGAAGGTACTGTAACAGGAGCGGAGTCTCTAGGCATTTGGACCACTTCTTCATGCAGCTCACTTGCACTTTCAGGTCGTGCTCTAGCCTGATCTTGTATTCACCATTTCCAGTTAACGATGGAGTTACCGTATATACTCAAATACAAACTGACCCGAATATCAGCCGAGGCACCTAATTTTACCACAAAAACTGCACCAAAAAATGTGCTTACAAACTCGGCTTATACATGAGTATATATGGTAAATGGAAATGCATGTCCAACTTTATGGCTTCGTGGGTCAGGTAATAACCAGTTCATGATGAGCAGCTCAGGCCTATTAACTTGAGAAACAAATTCAGAGACACTCTGAATTTAGAGAAAGTTTTATATCAAAGAGTATTGTAAATTAAGAAAACAACCCAGCTCAGTCCCAATCAAGTCCATACACCTGATATTAGCCCATACAACCGATTCTAGTCCATAAATCCATCTTCAGAGTCACGCAGCCACATGCAATGATGCAGAATGCAGGATGACCACAGGCCGGTGGGTGAAAAGTTTTGTAATTCTAATGGCAATGGCTGCATCTCCAGGGTTCTGGCTGCCATCTGTGTGGTTTGAAGTGGCTCTTTAACAGGAAGGTGAAACAGATAATGTGTGGCCAGCCTCCAGGAAGAACGAGAGGGCTGGCCTAGGAAATCCATTTATCTCAGTCACTCTCTAGTTCAACTGTGACCTGATTGCCAGTCTAAACTCTGCCCACATGTTCCTATGGAAACCATATTGGCACAGAAAACCTCACTATCACAAGCACCCTACTTTCAGAGGTCAGCTTCCTGACTGAAAACTCTCAGCTCTACTTGTTCCATGGACTGGGGATCCCACCACTCTGTTTCCTGCTCTAGCTCTTTGTTCTGTGACTGCTCCTCTGATATCACAGGTGGCTTCTGGATCAAAAGAGTCACTCTGTCCAGGGCTTTGTGGGTCTAGAGGACACCTTGCCCTTCTGGCTCTGGCTGATTATAAGATTATCCACCTCCTGCTTTTCAGAGGGCTCATTTTATACCCAGCACTATTAGCATTACAATGTAACCAATTAACAATGACTCATAGGTGGATCCTATCAACAACCTTCTCACCAAGACCTGTGTAGTAAGAGGTTGCTGGGAAGAACATATAGGGTCCTAATGCCATGACCCTTTAAGACAGTTGCTTATGTTGTGGTGACCCCCATAACCATAAAATTATTTCTGTTGCTACTTTATCACTGTCATTTTTCTACTGTTATAAATTGGACAGCCCCTGTGAAAGAGTTGTTCGACCCCCAAAGGGGTTGCAACCCACAGGTTGAGAACTGCTGTTAAAGAGAGTTTGGTCAGAAGAGACATACTAAATAATTCGCTAACATATACTACGGCTAGAATTGATTAATGTTTTACACAGTACTTTTATGTCTTACTGTATATATTAAACAAGTTAAGAAAATAATTTTATAAATTAAAAGAAAGCATGCTTTCACAGAATATATTTATATAAGAAAAGGCATATATTTAATTCTCATAGTTCATTTTTAACCAACAAAATATAAAAGCAAAGTTACAAAAATTGGTAGATGCTTTTCTTGATGCTCTGACCTTGGTTTGACTATTTGTTCTTATCTCACTCAAGGACCCAAATGAGATACCTTACAACCCAAGAGTGACTTACAGCAGCGGTTCTCAACCTGTGGGTCATGACCCCTTTGAGGGTCAAACGAATGTTTCCCAGGGGTCACCCAATTCATAACAGTAGCAAAATTATAATTATGAAGTAGCAATGAAAATAATTTTAAGGTTGAGGGGGGTCCCACAACATGAGGAACTGTATTAAAGGGTTGCGGCATTAGGAAAGTTGAGAACTACTGAGTTACAGGATGAGACACTAAAAGCACTTTTAACAGTCAATATCTTCAACTAATTATTAGCTATTATGTCTTATACTCTGTGTCAGGATTGACCAGCCCCAGCCCCTAACACATCATCACGGGTCCGGTAAGTGCAATTGTATAGCGATAATAAGTAAAGATTATAGTAAAATCATAGAGAGCATGAGAGATAGAAGAGAGATTGAAACAATGGAGTCAGACACATTTCATGGTAGCAATGCTTACCTCAGCCTCACTTGGTGGTCGAGAGAGAGAGAGAGAAAGAGAGAGAGAGAGAGAGAGATTTATTGCTAACCAAGACTTTTATATTCTCTGGGAATGTGCAAGCCCCCTAATTACAGGTGAAGACATACACCACAGGAAAGGTGTGCTATAAGTAATGCAGTAAGGGGAGGGGGGTGGTCTAGGGGTTCGTATGCTATTGGAAGATGAGGGCTTGGGGGTATACATGTGACAAGATGGGTGGACACTAGATTCATGATGGCGGCCTAACTTTGGGTGTCAGTGAGCAGGTTTGACCTGTTCTCTGGCTCACTATTGAAAACATTATAAGTAGGGTGTAAACCCACCCTGCAGGGACCAAAATGATGGCTGCAAGCCTTTAAGGAGAAATAACCCACTTCCCTTAACAGCAGGGAGTAGGCCCTACTTCTGGTGGGACCAGACAGTAGTCTGGCAACTGACTGCCTTCAGGGAGGTAACTTTACAATCATTTACCATTAGCTGCAATCAGTGTCCTAAGTCTAACATCTATTGGGGGGAGATGACTTGGGAGGTATCTTTCTCACATTTCTGTAAAGCATTAAACGGATAAATAATTAAATAATAAATTAATAGTTTATTGAGTGACTTAATAGCCAAATAATAAGGGCAGTTCAGGTAACAGAACAGCCAGTAAAGGGTGTGAACAAAAGATCTGAGGAGCTCAATTGTTTATCATGTATTCGAGATATATGAACATAATTGATTGACAAGCTCTGGTCTGATCCTGGAAATATTAAAATATTTTGTACTAATAGTATATATTAATAAGACTAATCATATATTCTTCTTGTTAGATGACCACCATTTAATAACTTGGGATTTTCAGCAATTTCTCATATACCCCATGACACTAAATTAAGTTTTGCTAAAAATCAATCCATTATTAAATATTAATAAAAATAAATGGCTGTACACTTGTAAATTATTAGTGTGTCAGATACAATGGATATAACCACCCAGTGATTGTTAGGTCTATTCAAACTGTACATAGAGTTTGAGACTGTAAGTCTTGGTTCGGGCAGGCAGCCTCCTACTCTCTAGTGGAGGTATGGGCAGGTTTACGCTGCTGACCTTGCTGCTAGTGACCCATCACCTAGTGCATAGCATGCCTGAGATCCTCTGTGCATGGAAATATTGTCATATTAAATCTATTTCAAAAATACACTTTTTAAATGACCTGTATTTTTGTCTGACTCAGTTTCAAGACCAACAGTTTCAGTACCTCAAGAGCATTATTTTAAATATTCCAAAATAGTTTCATGGCAAAAGAAGTATTTTGAATTATCTTTTGTGGGCTAATAATACCTTAATGGGAATTCAAAACATATTTCTCTTACATCCATACCAATTTTAAATTGTATTTTTCAACCTGGAACACTATTTAAAATCATCAAACCTGTAGTGTGAAATGAAATTATAATTAACCACATAGTTTATATATTACATATTTTCTAATGTCATAATCTGTATGTTTCAATTAAAATTTGAAGAATAAGTGGAAAACTCAGTTTATCATTCTCATTATTACCTTTTAATCATGCTAGTGATTATTTATTAAATAAACCAGTAAATTAAAAATCAAATCAATAACAAACTGCTAATTTGACATGGCTGCCAAATATTAGCCATTTGAATTAATTTTGTCAGTTTATTAGGAACTATATTTCCAAAAATTATCTTTCCCACACATTGAATCAGTGCATTTTTTTCTCTAAGATTCTCTCAGATCTTCCTCAAACATTTAGGTTCACAGATGTATATTTTAGTACTTTAAAATGCCTTCCACCATTAGCAGTAATTTATGAAAGTCTCCTCTCCTAACACTTTCTATCCTTGAATTCCACTAGGACGAATGAGAAGGAAACTCACTCTTTGTTCCAGCTCTTTTTATGTGACCCCAGTGAGCTCATATTACATCAGAAAAAGCTGAATCCTAGTTTCTTATCCATAAAACCAGGCTTTCAGTATGTACTCTGATTTAGTGATCAGTCCACTAACGTGTATCTTCAATTCATTGAAAATTGAAATATGCATTTTTGCAGCTCGGCATTGATAATACCTTTTATTATAATAATGTCTTTGTATATACAATAAACATGTACTAAGTAACAGGTTACTCTGATTAGAGGATTATATATCCATTATGGAATCCTGGTGCTCCCATAAAACATAAAAACAAGTTTGAGTTTTTATAGACTTTCTATGACACTAAGATTAAATTATAGCTCAATAATACATATGTATTTGGCTCATGCCAGTCATATAATATTCAATAATTGGGTTATTTTTGTTGCTTTTCTAATGTTATGAATGCTATAATATTTTATATAGGAACACCCTCTACTTGGGTATTAGAATATACTGCTTATCTGCCAAATTTTACCAGTTATCTTAAAACAGTACTGTGAGAAGTGAGACTTTTGGTTGATAGGTAGAAATAGATTGAAAGAGCATCATTCAGGCACAAGGCATGTCATGAATCTTTCATTGTTTCATTCTTCATTACACCCTACTGGACTATGAAAAGCCATTTTATTTTAAAGCATAAAAGTAGCTAAAAGACATATTTCTCTACTGAGAAAATAATGGATATTACAGTTTCCTTATAGGAATCAGATTTTCTTGTAGAACATTTCACATTGTAAAAATTATTAATACTGGCTCGCGCGCTTCTTCAGGGTGGACTTAGCTAACACCTGACTTAGATGGCTTCATGTTTTAAGATAAGCCTTTAAGACTTCAGATTCTATTCTTACTGGTAGCCAGGTATCATCTGCTTTATTCGCCACACTTTGCTAGAGCACAAGAAAACTTCAGTGGTGTCTTCACAAGGGAAAGTATGGAACAGGGCTACAGCATAAAACTTGTGTTAGACTGTTCTTAACAATTGTGTTTATATCTAGCCATTTTCACATTAGAGACATGATTATTATTTTAATGGACAACCATGATTTAAGGATTATAATTAATAAAATCCAAATCTGAGGAGGGAATAGTAATTTGGCTTAACATCTAAATACCTGGTTTTGCTGAAGCCTATTGATGACATCGGAAGCACAAACTCTATTGTAGATTGATTTTATAGCTTGCTATGCTGCCAAAGTTTTCAACTAATTCCAGCATTGTTTAATTTAAACCTATGGGGTTTTCTATATATTTGATTATATCATCTACAAATATAACCCTGTCTGATCCCTCTTCAAAGGGGGAAAATTTTCAATTTCTCTCTATTAAGTAAGATGCTGGATGCTGGTTTCATGTAGATGGCCTTTATTATGATGGGTAATTTTCTTTCATATTTTATTGAGTCTTTTAATCAGGAATGGATGTTGAATTTTTATCTGATGAATTTTTTGCTTCAATTGATGTGGTCATATAGTCTTGGGGTCACAGTCTTCATGGCTTGTCTAAATATTGGAAGCGACCTGGGTGAGGTGTCAGCTGAGTCTACATGGAAGAAACACATGGACCTACATGATCCAAGGATTGTAAGTAATAAAATCAAAATTCAAAGGAGGGAACGAGATCGGAACGCAGATTGTAAACATCTGGTTTGCAGAGGACTGTGGGTGGCAGTAGAAAATTCATTTCCAGGGCCCACACATAGATTAAGCCTCTGGTGAATCCCCTCTGACCATACTTAACGGATGTGCAGAGCCTTGTTATCTGACAGAGCCCTGCAAGGTTGATTGTGGGGAATGTTAGCTGAAACTGTACCACCTCATCATTTAATCCTCCTTTGACCCTTTCAAAGTTGTTTTGGCTCAAAACAATAAATACATGTAGATTAACCCTTGGAATAATCTCCTTTGACCACAGACCAGGGATGTGAATAGTGTCAAGCATAGTGTCTTTCAAAGTTGACTATTGCAGATTACTGACTTAGTTAGGTTAAAATTTAACCTCTTATAATTCAATCTCTCTTTGGATCCATTTCAAATTTTGTCTAATTTTTAATATTTTCTGCTTTTTATTGAGGTTTCTCTTTCACTTTGTTAGTGCTGTTTATTTATTTTTAGTATGTTTTGTGCCTGTGAAATCCAGGAGAGGCACATCTACAGAGAGAGTAGCTGGGTTGATGACACTGAGTGTATAGTGTAGAGGTTGGGCAAAGTGAGACACACTAGTGACAACGACCACAAGGAAGAGGAAATTGTCTGAAATTCATTGCAGTGATGACTGTACAACTCTAATACAATTGAACTATTGGGGTGCATGAAATGTGAATTATATGCCAATAAATCTGTTAAAAAGAAAAGATAAGAACACACCACATCTTATGGCAGGCACATCTTAGTCCTCAAGTGAAACCTTTGCTATTTAACATGTCAAAGAGATTTTGTGCAGCAGATTTTCCTGATGCAAGATGTCATTTGATTTCGTGACTGCTGCTTCCGTGAACATTGACTATGGATCCAATCTTTGACAAATTCAATATTTGCTCTATTTATTTTGATGTTGACTATGGACCCAGTTGAGAAGTTATTGTTTTCTTTACATCATGTTCAATCCACACTGGAAGCTGCAATCTTCAATCTTCATCAGCAAGTCCTTCCAGCGCAGCTTATTTCAGCAAGCAAGGCTGGGCCAGATGCATGTTTCAAGTTTAGAATGTGTCTTCTTCCAACGCTGATGCCACTCTCTCCTCCAGATAGTCAGAACACACACTGAGTAATTACGGGAAAGGATAATAACCTTGGCGTATACCTTTCCTTGAGCACTTTGAAAGATTTCTGGGATTTTCATTATCCTCCATTTTTCCATATCTTGTTATGGTCCACACAGTCAAATGCTTCTTATCAATACAACAGAATAAGACAGCTTCTGGTTATGATCTGCTTTCAGCCAGGATCCACTGGGCATCAGCAGTGGGACCCCTCCTGCCACGTGCTGTTTGGAATTCTGAATTCCTGGATGCTCCCCGTTGAAGCAAGGCTACAACCATTCATCTTCAGCAAAATTTTACTTCCATGTGATATTAATAGTGTTGTTGTTTAGGTGCTGCTCTGTTGGTTCTGATCCACCGCCACTCTGTGTCCAATAGAACCAAACACTATTGATGATCACAATTGTTATTAAGAGTTTTAGGGAAGTAATAGACCCTTTACTCTAAAACTCTCAGCAACAGTTGTATATTAAGAGGAACATTGATGGCACAGCAGAGAAACACTGTGCTGCTTATCTAAAGGTCAGCAGTTAGAATCCACCAAGAGCTCCTCTAAGCTCTATCAATGTGCCCCCTATAAAGATTACGCCTAAGAAATCCGTGGATCATTTCTACTGAGTCCTGTAGGTTCATTGTGTGTCTGAATCAGCTCAACAGAGCAAAACAACAACCAGACAATTTAGGGAACAAAGACTCATACTTGCACTATACATTTGACAGATAAATGCAGTGAAATTCAGAGTGAAATAGATTTTCCTAATATTTTTGCATCATTGATTTATGTTAGGGATCTATAATAACAATGGCATGGTATAAAGCATTGTCCAAGAAATAGGAAAATAATGAAGCACCCCTTGATAATATCCTCATTTTCCTATGCACATTTGGTACACACAGGGCCTATTTTGTGGCTTGACAGTTCAGAACAAAGACTATGGCTACAAGATGAAGCCAGATGATTCTGGGAGAATGGCCAGAGGGAAATAAAAGATCTCTCCAGGGGCTTGTTGCCAGTGTATTCCCAAACGTAGGAGGGATTGCTTAGCTCAAACTTTGCTTAGAGCCAGTCTCTTGACATTTCCTTACCCAACTGTAAATGCATTTTTACACACTGATTATGATTTCTGCCCCCAAAAAAGCAGCATACAACCTAAAATATGGACTAGACTTTCAATATGCAAATTCTAATCAAGAACAAAAAAAAGACATGTGATAAAAATATGTGTTGTTGTTTATTAGCTAAATACTAAGATCTCTGAAGTAGGTATGATTTTCTAATTGTTGACTTTAGTAACACTCTCATTAGAAAATAATGTAGCATGGCCACAGATGTTAGAATTTAAATTTGTTTGGGAGCTTCAACCGCTAATTAGTGCCAAGATGTTGTTTGTGACACAGAGCATTCATATTAATGGGATGCAAGATCTTTAATTTTGAACTAAGCACTTGCTGTCTGAGAGAAGTGCATAAATGTGGCATGCTCTAGGTCTGATGGGCCATTTGCAATGAGACAGGAATTTTGTAAGCGTTACAGTCAGACTGAGCTGAGAGATTATTGTAGGCTATATCCTTCCCAAGAATAGAGGGGGGGGGGGGAGGCTAATGCTCACGCTCTTACCTCATTGTCAAAGAGGAGGCATCTTTGATTTGGAAATCACACATGAATAGCTATCCAGACAATTTCAGGCAATGCATTGCTGCTGTCATCGACACTCCAAGACGACATCTCACTCAGGAGAGTGTCAGATTCGTACTTGAAACTACTTAGAGCTCGCATATTAAATAAATCACTGAAACCTTGTATTCTGCTGGGAAGGAAAATGCTCTGCCATTCACCCAGTCTGCATCCTCTCAAATCTATATTAAATTTATGGTTTGATGCTTATTCTATAATTCTATAATTCAAAGATAGAAATAAAAAATAATAAGAGAGGGCTCTAGTCACTAATATGAATAAGGGAGTGTGTCTCTTATCAGTGCAGTGTACAATGCTTGCTATAATGAAATATAAAACCTTGAGAAGATTAAAAGCAGCTACATGATTAAACGATAGTCATATGTCATGATCTCTTAGCTTCTATCCTGTACAAAGTTGGTAGTTATGTACTTGCTATTGGACTTCAGCAGACAATGTTCCCCACGGACAAAATAGAGACTCGATAACATATTTTCTAGTGCTATACAACTGCCAGCATTGTGGGCTTATTTTTTAATAAGACAAAATACTTTATGAATAAGTTTCCAGTTTCCAATTCAGCAACTATGAACAGGCATTAACAATTCTGTTTTTAAAAAAAACTTCTCAATCTGGTTTGTGTGATAACACACAATTACTCAAGACACAAATTAAAGAGAGCAAATGCATCCCATCAGCAAATGGCAAAAAAAAAATGCAATAATGAGAGTAGCTAATTTTTAAAGTTATAGATGTATGCTCTAACTGAAGTTTGAAATTTTCTAATTTTCACCATACTATCTAAAACTAACATGCACTGTTAACATCCTAAAAAGCAAACGCCCCTGTCATTGAGTAGATTAAGACAAATTGGTTCTATCGCACAGACTGAATCTGCTCTTTCGGATTTCTGAGAGTGTAAATGCTGGGAGTACAGACCGCCTTATCTTTCTCGAGAGAAGCCGCTGGTGGGCTTGCAATTAGAAACCCTGTGCATATCACTTTAACCACATGAGACACGGCCTAAATTATTTCATTATTTATTATACATTAAAACAACACATCTTAAACCTCTATATAGTACAGCATTTAATCATTGTAGCAGGCATATGATAACATATTTGTTTATATGATTATGAAAATTGTGAATGCCAGATCTGAGATATCCAATATGTACCACAGCCACTAGCTCAAGAACACACACACACACACACACACACACACACACACACAGATATGAGGGGACTTCAAAAAGTCCAGGGAAAAATGAAATTAAAAGATAGTGCCTATTTTCCACAAATTTTTGAAGCTCCTTTGTCAGATGAAAGTGTCTTCTTAAGCTTTTATAATACTAATTTTCATAACCTCTCCAACATATCTGGTATCAAATAAATGGTTGTAAAGCCCCGTACCCTTGCTCCATAAACCTAAGCAGAGATGGGAAGGACATGAACCGAGTAACAAGATTGCAGCTTGGCCACAGTCCTTTTCTGTGGGGCAACATGAAGATGCAGCACACGCAATATGGCCAGGGCTCTGCCTCTTGAGCAACCAGGAGCCAGCTTTGCAGATATTTGTTCTTTCTACTAAACAAATACTTGGTTCTTGTAAAGACTAAACAAAGCTTTTAACTTGGATCTATTTGCATGTATGGTAGTTGAGCAGTGTTTGAAATATCACAAAGAAATTGTTAAGAAGTGCAGAGTGGAGACCCTAAACCCATTTGTCAGCCACTGGAGATCCCCTTGCAGAGGGGTCTGGGGAGGAGATGAGTCAGTCAGGGTGCGATGTAGCACTGGTAAAGAATACAGCTTTCCTCTAGTTCCTAAATGCTTCCTCCCCCTCCCCACTATCATGATCTGTATTCTACCTTGCAAGTCTGGCTAGACCAGAGGATGTACACTGGTGCAGATGGTAGCTGAAGGCACATGAATCCAGGGCGGATGATCCCTTCAGGACCAGGGGTGTGAGTGGCGATATTGGGAGGGCAGAGGGAGAGTGGGTTGGAATGAGGGAACAGATTACAGGGATCTGCATGTGACTTACTCCCTGGGGGACGGACAACAGAAAAGGAGGTGAAGGAAGACGTCGGACAGGATAGGATGCGACAAAATAATAAATTATCAAGGGCTCATAAGGGAGGGGGGAGCAGGGAGGGAGGGGGAAAAAGAGGACCTGATGCCAAGGGTTTAAGTGGAGAGCAAATGCTTTGAAAGTGATGAGGGCAATGAATGTACAAGGGTGCTTTACACAATTGATGTATGTATGGATTGTGATAAGAGTTGTATGAGCCCATAATAAAAGGTGTTTTTTTTAAAAGAATATCTCAATAAAGCTAAACTTTCTTTTTGCAAATGTTCCCTTTAGGTATTATTATTTCTAGATGCAACAAGGGAAATCTGCTGCAAAACTCTCACCATTTCATTCTTTTAAGTGTGCTTCTCTGAGGGGTTTGACTTTAATTTTAGTATTTACTCTAGATCCTCTGAAAAGCATTTTAGAAGCCATATAGATGTTACACGGAATCCTTGAACTTTATTATTGTTATAAAGGCATTTATTCAGTAGACCCCAAATTGTTTCTAACTCTGTATGAAGCCTACATTTTCTGTGATCCTTATTTATATTATGATTTTCCATACCTTTAGACAATGTGAGATTCAATCATTTATCAGCTGAGCAGGAGATCCATTGACAAGCTCTCTTAAAGTCCACTAATTATTAAGGATTCTTACTCAGAAATTCAAGCATTGTCTAACCTTTACATATTATCAGTCTACCCCTTAAGATTTATATACTGATAATTAGGGAAGCCCATCAAAGCAAACTAACCATTGAGATATGAATACATTTTATGTAGGAAGAAGCAACAAATTGTCTATTAGAATTCAGTTTGTTGTTCCTTCACTTGGGAATAAAAACATCCTGCTTTTGAATTTTACTGCAGTACATGATGCTTCAGACAACATCTGGGTTTTCCAGCTTTATTTCCATTAGCTTTAACCAAGGGAATGAATTTTGGCTGAAAATAAATGTATTCAAATGTAGCATTATTTTTGTTGAAGGAAATCAGCTGACTCCGGAGGTGGTAGTAATGGGAGCAATGACCATAGGCTGGGAAGTAGAAATCTCATGATAGAAAGAGAGAGGCTTCCTGTCTGCCTGGGTATCTGCATGACTCTTTGGAAGAGCTACCCATCCCCCTGGACAATCTGCCTACTTTGGGGTCCTTAGATGAAAGAGAAATAGACTTGGTCAAGTTCAGTATTATTAAATTTCCTTGGAATGACAGTATTATTTCCTTGGCATGACAGCTGTGTTAACTAATACACTGTCCAACTCAGCTCAATAAAAGGACACTTTCTAAAGTCTTTAGAAGTCAGAATTCTCATTGGCATAATCAACGTATTATTCATTTATGCAAATTTATCAAATTGAAATAAGTGTGTCGATAGAATATTACTATGTATAGTGAAGACATGCATCACTAGCTTATCAGATATTTTATTACATATATTTTTAGTGCTCTTTAATGATCTCTTGAATATGTTATTTATAATTAAAATGTCCTTCAAATGTGCCTCTCAATGAAATCTGACACTTTAATAGCAAAGTGAAGACCCATTAAGGAAATTCACTATTTTAGAGTACAATGTACTTTTAATAAAATGGTGTCTATAATAAGAAGGCACAGTGATATTTCCAGTAGGATCCATGTAGATAATGCTAAGATATCGAAGCAACCTTCTATTGCCTTGATGTGCCCTTCTCCAAGGAACCCTCAAACACAACAGCTACCTCTTTCTCATCCCTTTTCTGCCGTCTTTCTCCCATAGCTTGCTCTTAGAAGAGACGATCCCTCAAGTGTTGAAACCCTCCACATTCCCAGGCTTATGCCTGCTCCTCTTCCTCAGTGTAGAGTGAATTTCATCATTGATTGAGCAAGGGGAAATTATATATTTAATACCTGTACATTACTCTGTTCCATCCCAAATACACTGCAATTGAGTCCGCTTTACTCACAGCAACTCAAACAGGGTTTCTGACATTGAACATTTTTGATAAGGGCAGATATCTCATGTCCCTCTGCCAGGGCAGCGGGTGGGTTTGAACCACGGTAGTTGCGGTTAGCTGTCCAATACGTATCCAACATATCAATGCCCCGCACCCCCAACAGATTTCCTTTACCATATTGCATGCCAATGTAAAAAAAAAACAAACACTGACTTTGGAACCCTATCTACCTTGCAGGAAGCTTAGTGGTTACACATAGGGCTGCACTCCACAAGACTGCTGTTCAAAACCACCAGCAGGGGGAGGTCGACTCTTTCCTACAGGCGCTCTCTGAGTTGGCATCCACTTGAGGGCAGTGAGATGATGGCGATGGTGATGGTGTTGGTGATGGTGGTCATGATGATGATGATGATGGTGATGGTCGTGATGATGATGATGATATCTATCACCCACCACTTTTCTGTTGGTTTGCTGTACTATGGTGGCTGTGTGTTGCTATGATGCCGGGGACTATGTCACTGGTATTTTAAAATACCAACGTGGTCACTCAAAGAAAAAAAGGTGTCAGTGGAGCTTCCAAACTATGAATAATCAGGAAGGAACTTCCAGACTATGAATAACCAGGAAGTACATAACGAGGATATGTAAGTCTGAGGAATTAACCACTGAAAATCTAATGGATAGAAAAGAAACATTGCCATGAATATCAGCAAAACTTTCTCAGAGACATAGCTAGAAGATGGGGTCTAATTGAAGTTCATATATTTTGAGTTGTTGACCTGAAGAGAGTAAAGAAAAAGTAACAAGATGAGAAGGTTATAAGGACAACAAAAGCCATATTTAGGAGGTCAAATGTGAAGAGTCCTATTTTCAATATTATGGAAGAGTTAAGGCTGTTAGTGTTAATTAAAATAATTAAGGTGGTTAGTGGAATTTACATTTTAAAGGAATATTTCTGCTTATATGCTAAAGAGTCGATGGCAGAGAACAAAAGCAAGTGAAAAATCAATTAAAATGAAATTCCTAAATTCTGAAGTCAAGGCAAGATGGTATGGGCTAAGATCATTATCTGAATTTGGAATATAAAAGATTCGATGTATGTTGTAGTCATTGATTATCTGTGAAGATTACTATCAAGGAGCAGCTAGAGTCGACTTCTTTTTTTAAAATCATTTTATTAGGGGTTCATACAACTCATCACAATCCATATGTACATCAATTGTATAAAGCACATTTGTACATTCATTACCCTCATCATTCTCAAAACATTTGCTTTCCACTCAAGCGCCTGGAATCAGTCCCTCATTTTCCCCTCCCTCCTCATTCTACCCTTCCTCATGAACCCTTGATAATTTATAAATTATTTTGTCATAACTTGCCCTCTCCAACGTCTGTTGTCCATCCCCCACAGAGGTGGTTATATGTATATCCTTGTTATCGGTTCCCCCTTTCCACCCCACCATTCAGGCTTTTTAAACATAACATATACATATATATGCTCATGCTGCTCTACTTCCTCACACAAAAGGGAGCGTATTGTACATTGTCTTAACTTTGTTCTTTTCATGTAACTATATTGTGGAGAGATACTGAGATAGTCCATTGACCACCAGTTGTATACATGGTGGTTATGCTGGCTGATATCTTGGTGTGTATATTTTCACAAGAAAAAAATGATACAGCCAGATCACTCCATGACAGTAGATAAGGGGCCTTCAAAAAGTGCATGCAAAGTTTTTTTTTTCATGCAAAGTTTCAAATATCTTTTAATCCCATTTTTCCTTCAACTTTTTAGAGCCACCTAATATAGTTTCCTTAATCCTTTTTTTTGGCTGTTGGTAATTTTGTAATTCACTGTGCAACTAGAACCATAAAATCAAGGTGCTGCCATCAAGTTGATTCTGACTTAGAGTGACCCTATAGGACAGGGTAAAACTGCCCCCGGGGTCATTTAATCTAAGTGATAGACGCTGAACCCAGATCATCTAAGTCCTGGGGACTGTGAAAAGATGTGATCTTATAGTCAGTGTCACGGGATTCCACCACAAGTTTTTAAGCAGGAGGGTAAATATGACCCACTTTGCAAGTTACAATGTTTCTTCACTGAGGCAGAATGAACTGTAGTACAAATAGAATTTAGTGAAGTTATTATTACAAATGGTACAGCTCCTATGAAATTACCAATATATAGCAAAATTGTGTCCATGTATCCTTTGGCTAGCAATCCTTCCTCCATTATTTTATCAACTTGATTCATTGGCAAAAACACAAAATGAAGCACACACAAGGCTCTTTTATTGTAACAACCTTTGTAATAGTGAGACTACAATATCTTTTGATAGCCAGGCACCATCAGCTTTCTTCACAGTTTCTTATACACCCATTTGTCTCCAGCAATCATATCAGGAAAGTGAACATCATAGAATGACAGGTTATTAGAACAGTGTTCTTGCATTAAGGGAGTACTTGAGTAGAGGCTCTCGGACCATCTGCTTTTCAATACTTGACATAAATATATGTACATAGGTCTGTAGTCCTACCATTATTTATTAATATATATACCTATGTGCATGCTATATTTATACCTCTATGTCTTTTGCCTCCTAGTTCTTTCCTTTATTTCCTTTCACTTTCCTCCTGTCCCATTATCACAGTACTTCTCAAACTTTATGAGGAGTTTAACTGGGAAAATTTGGTGGGCACAAGTGGGCTTATTAAATAATGAAGATATAGCAAAGCTTATTTAGTGAAGAATGCACCTGAATCAAAATTCTGATTCAGACAAGCTCAAATTGAGATGACAATTAAATATTAAAATAGGATTGTAAATTAGAATATAGACATTTCAAGCTCAACTGAGAGACTACGCCTGAACAGACAAATGTGTTTGCATGATACAAGGGAACTGTTGTGAGAATGGCGAAGGACCATGCAGTGTTTCCTTCTGTTGTGCCCCGGGCCACTGTGAGTAAAAGTCGACCTCAGGTACCTATCAATAACAATATAATGCAAGGGTTTTGGGCTCATTGAATTGTGGAGTTTCCTTATGGAGGGAGGGGGAAAAAAAGAGGACCTGATGCAAAGGGCTTTAGTGGAGAGCAAATGCTTTGAAAAATGATGAGGGCAAAGAATGTACAGATGTGCTTTATACAATTGATGTATGTATATGTATGGATTGTGATCAGAGTTGTATGAGCCCCTAATAAAATGTTCACAATAATGGAGAACATGGTGGTGGTGACTTTAGATGCCATCAAGCAAGTTCCAAACCATTGTGACCCTATCTGCCACACAATGAAACACTACCCAGTCCTGCACAGCTGAGCATTTGTTCACATGCCTGAACCCATTGTTGCCATTCTTGTGTCCAGCCAGCTCCTTGAAGGCCCTCCTGTTTTGTTTTGTTTGTTTTTTTTTGCTGCCCCTTTTCATCATGCCCAGAGCACGATGTCCTTCTCAGGGGACTGGTCTCTCCTGACAACATCTCCTAAGTAAGTAAGAGGAAGCTTGCCCTCTTTGCTTCTGGCCATGCTTCTTCCAAGCAGATGGGTTGTCCCTTTAGCAGTCCATGGTACTTTCAGCATTACTCTCCAGCACGCCTTTCAAATGCATGAAAAGATCAGTGAATTTCCTGAGCAGGGACCGTTTGCTCTACATCCTTGGCAGTGAAGGTTGTCACTTCATTCAAGGTAATGGTGTGTGCGATCTATCTGGTGGTGCATATGGCATCTTGTTAAGTGTGTGAGTGGTAGTTTGGAGACACCATTTGTTATGTGCAAAGAGAGTAAACCGTATCCAAATTTTATATCACATTAAATAAAAAATGCTGTCCTTCCCATGACTGAAGAAGTGCAACGTAACTAAGCAGCCACCAGGCTGCTTTCCGCTCTCCCTGAGGAATGGTGCCACCAGAGGGGACTTAGAGCTGGACCCTCAGCAGTGGTGGTAGCCACATACTTCAGTCTTGGCGAGTGGCAGTCCTGGGAGCCCTGGGGGTGTTACCTGTTGGGATGCAATCTGTGTGGTTCACAGTTCAAAACCACCAGCAGGTCTGCAGGAGAAAGCCTGGCTTTCTACTCCCTTCATGGTGACAGACTCAGAACCCCGCAGGGCAGGGGAGTCTCCATGAGTCTGCATTGACACCAAAGCAGTGGGTATGGGTTTCTGGTTTGGAGTGGAAGTCCACATTGCTGAACCCACCCACAGCCTCCATTCCTTCCAGCCCGGTCACTTCGTTGATGAGCCCATTGGGCAATGACAGGAGTGGTTGGGGAAAGAGGATGGCTAATTTCCATAGAATGGGTCATCCTCTCTATTTGATGTTTAACATCCTTCTTTGCTGATGTCATCTTTGGTGAGCATTCACGTGACTCACGCCTATCTTCCCTTCTTTGGCTCATTGAGAGGTGACTACACACTATACATACTTCTTCCCCAACCTCTCTGCCACAGATTTCCCAATGCCATTCTGTCCAAGACTATAAAGCCGTGTGCAGCTACATATCTGGCCACCGAGCTCTCTTTCAGTTGAATAAAAACGGAACAAATAGAAACACATAGAGATGAAATTAGTTAACTTGACTTAATTCACAGAATCTAACTGAAGAGGTGTAATATTAATCAAATGATTAAAATATATACGCAAATTTAAAATGAGCAACTCCTTCAAAACAGAAATTTTTTGTCTGAGAGCTAATGGTCTCTTCAACATTCTTCCTAACACCATGATTCATGTGCATTAAGTCTTCTTATTTATTGTTTATCTTTCATGGGCACAATGGGATGCTTGAAAAGGACTCCCCCACCCCTCAGTTTACCGAAGTCCTCAAAATAGCATCCTTGCTCTTCAGCCCTTAAAGAAAATCTTTTGCATCAAATTTTTCTGATGCAACACATACTTAGATTTCTTGCCTGCTGCTTCTGGGAGCAATTATTGTAGATCCAAGTAAAATCAAATCCTCCACATGGAGTTTTGGTATAGTGGATTGTACATTGTGTTACTAACCGCTTGGTTCGCAGTTTGAAAGCCCCAGCCAGTACGCAGTAGAATGGTCAGGCTTTCTACAGCCATACAGAGATAGAGTCATGGAAACCCACAGGTGGCAGTTCCCTGTCCTAGAGGATTTCAATGAGCCAGCATCAACTTCATGCCATCAGGTGTGACCACTTCACTATTCTCTCTGTTTATCTCGGGGTTGTTTATTGATCTAGTTGTGAGGATTTGGGTTTTCTTAGATTGAGTTGTGCTCCACACTGAAGGCTGTCATAGTGAGCCCTTCAAAGTCCCTTCGCTCTAACAAGCAAAGTTGTTACTGTCATATTGTCAGATTGCAGGTTTTTAATGAGACTTTTTCCAATCCTGATACCTTGATTTCTTCATATAGCCCAGCTTCTTGGATTTTTTGTTTAGCAAATTGGGTGAATATGATGAAAGGATACAACCACAATGGGCACATTTCCTGATTTAAATTCATAAAGTGTCCCTTGTCTATCAGAAAGACACACAGTCCAAGTGTATGGTATCATCACAATCAAGTTTTCTGGAATTCCTGCTTTGCACTGTTATCCATAATTTGTTACAATCCTCTGAGTCAGAGATATTTGCAAATGTCAATAAAGCACAAGTAAACATCTCTCTAATATTCTCTGCTCTGAGTCAAGAGCTATCTGACATTGGCAATACTATCCCTCCTCTGACTCTGACTTGGAAGCTCCCTGACCCTCGATGCGCCTGTCTTTGGAGTCCAGCCTCATCATTCAGCACTGGATCAAACAATGTGTGATGCATTGTTTATTTGCTGTCTCTATTACGTGCCTATTTCATTGCTAATTTTTCAAAATCAATGCCTTTTTCTTCTTCCGACCATGTTCTTGTTCTGGAATCTACACTAAAGCCCGATCCCTATGGGTAACCCAACTGATTTTTGAAATAGTGGTGGCTTATCTTCTGATACCACAGATTTGCATAAGCCAGCAATGCACAGCAAATTAACAGACAAGTGGTTAAAAAAAAACATAAGAGACTTAATTTTACTCTGAAATCTGTTTTTCTTAATGTCATCGTGTGATCATTTATCATGAATATGCTTTTTATGCAACTTATAATACATGTAATACATATAGCCTCCGTCTACCTCTTTCTCTGCAGATAGCATTTTATTCCTTTTTGCTTTGTGCAGTGAATTATCTTTCAAGAGATTTAAATAATGGAAAATCTCTTTCAAATCCATGTATTTGATATTTCTGGTAGTTTTCACTCCTTTTGGCAGTGTGAGACTTCTATCAAATGCCATTTCTTTGTGCAGAGTATTTTTATTGGCTGATATCTAATTGGTTCCACCTCGTGGTCACCCCCTTGTGCCACAAAACAACACTTTGACTTCTCCTCCACTAACTTCGGGATCGGGACTATTGATCAGTTAGACTACATTGTTGCAGCCACTTCAGATGCTTTTTAAACTAGATACCTCACTATTAGAACTTAGCTGGTAATATTATTTTATGATTCATGGAGATTTCATTGGCTAAAAGTTGGGCGTTGCTAGCTAAGCCTTTCATTAAACATACTCATGTGCACTGTGTTAGGCCAGGTTACCTAGAGGCACAAATTCATGACACTTATGTATATGTAAGCGAGAGCTTTATATCAAGTAATTATATCTTATGCAAACATCCCAGCCTTGTCCAGATCAAGTCCATAGTCTAATACTAGTACATAAGTCCGTCTCCAGATTCAAGCATTCATATGCAATGATGCAGAATGCAGGAAGATCACAGGCCAGTGGGTGCACAATCCCATGGATCCAACAGCAGTGGTTGAATCTCCAGGGCTCTGGAAGTGCCCAGTGTGGCTTGTCAACAGGAAGGTAAAGGCAAAGAGAGAGAGAGATAGAGAGAGCGGTTTCCAGGGCCCTCCTTATGAGAAGACCATGCCCATAGGGAGGTACCATCAGGCTGTAACCTGGATCAAAGGCTAGACTCAGCCCCTTCACTTCCGTATATGAAGGTGACATGAAATTACGTAACTGCCACATGCACACAAACTTGAGAGCAGCAGCATCTGTATTTGCTTTGGATTTGGGATTATAACTGAAAGCGCTCCACTGACGATGCCCTGTAGGCATTTATTAATCAAAGCAAAAGAATCTCATTTGCTTGTGCACATTTATGTTTTGAGAAATGTTAGAGTAATTTGTTATAAAAGCAATGATAAAAGAAGATTACTATAAATGATTGTAGATATGTTTCTTTATCTTAGAATGCAAGCACTTGGTAAGAGGTCATACGCATATCATTCAATATATTCAGAATCTATTATATTTAAATATTATTAAATCATAAGTTATCTTTATAGAATATCAATATTGCAATTCAACTGAATTATTATAAAGTCTTTTTCGTATACTGGTGGATTATAAATGATGTGACTTATTTCCAGAATCATTTGAATATTTGTTCCTGTGATGGTTACACCAATGACAGAATCATTATTTCAGATGTTCAGTATTTGACAGTAGGGTAGAAGCCTTAAACAGCCATTAGATAAAAGGCAGGCTTTCTATTAAATATTGTCTTTTTATAAACATATTACAGTTCAGATAAAGTTGTTTTTCATTCAGTAGCTATTTGTATTTTTATACTTTGTGTCCTGACTAGAGTAGCATAGATTACTTTTCAGTAATTACTTTAATTCCTTCAGAAAATTTAATAACACATATATCTACTGCCAACCTTAATTTGTCCAGTGTTTTTCACCAAATAAATAGGATTTCCTTAGATCAAACTATCAAGCAGTAATATTGGTACAAAGTTTTTCACATTTTAAGTTATTTATCCAGGTGTGTGTTGGAAGGGGTGCTTGTTTGTTTTGTAGATGAAAGTTATAGAAACATTCACTGAGATGATTGTTGCTTGATAAATAGGAAACATGCCTTCTCTGTAATCACATAAAATAAGCAGCTTCTCAATCTACTAAGAGGTAGAATCATTAATTAGAAGAGATATTTTGCTGACATAGGAACTAAGGCTTAGTGATTTAAAGTGTTTGCCTAAGATCTCAGAACCGATTGGTTGCAGTGAATAAGTAGACCAGAGTCTCTTAACTCTATTAGCTAGTATCACTTTCTGAAAGAAAGTGCAGAATCCTCAATGAAGATCAAACCTTCAGTGGGACAGAGAAGCCACTATATACATAGCATGTTAACAACAGTATCCCTCTAATTCAGCGATTGAGAGTTTGCTAGATTTTTGCTTGTTTAATATTTTTTTTAATGTCCAGATAGTACGAATTTTGGGTTTTGCAGGATATATCAGCTATGTTGAAGCTACTCGATTCAATTGTTGCATGTAAACAGTCATACAAAAGTGAATGGATATTACAATGTTTCAACAAAACTATATTGACAAAAAATTTGTGGGCAAGATTTTCCCAGCACATATGTGCACATACATTCTCATATATATATATATATGAAAGACAACATTTTAATCTTTGATTCCAGCTTTTTATTCATGATTCATGATGGACACAATAATACAATTCAAGATGAGGCTACATGAGCTATTGTATCTCACAGAACTATTACCAGATAATCTTAGGAGATATCATTTAGGAGAGAAAAAGTCAAAGTTTACTTTTAACCAATACATAAGTTTATGTTTAACCAATAAAAAAGTTTACTTTTAACCAATAAATAAGCACCAACAACAATAAAAATACTATAACTCATAACACCTTCCTATTTGACTGATTCAGGGCTATTTCTAGACCTTTATATGATGTTAGCCAGAACCAATCCTACAGCCCTTTTTATCAAGCATGGCCTACATATTTCTGTCACAATCCCTTTTATGCTTCTGTTTTCCCTCCTGCAATGATTATATATTCATCATTTGCCTATCATGCTTTTGCGACAGTTTCCCTTGTATTCTGCATCCTATTTAATTTTCTGACTTCGGTAAATCTCTGGACACCATTATGACCTTGTGTCATTGGTCATCCTTATTGGGATAATGCATGTTTCTCTTTATCTTTGTGTTGTTTAAGATCTAATAAATGTATCTCTATAAATTATATTTGAGTTTGGGGTCTCCTTTTTCCCTAGAAGGAGATCTGGTGGCATAACAGGTCACACAGTGGGCTGCTAACTGCAAGATCAGCCATTTGAAACCACCAGCACTTCCACCGGGGAAAGAATAGACGTTCCATTTCTATAAACAATCACAGCTTTGGAAACCTAAGTGGCAGTCCACTGTCCTACCGGGTCACTGCGTCCGAATGGACTCAATGACAGCAAGCAAGCTTGTGGAGCAACACTGTGTTAATATTGACAGTTGTGTGTTATTTTAGACTAATGCCACTGTTTGATCCCCTTTGAACATGAGAATGAATTGGTGCTAGGGAAGAGCAGGGTTGACGGTATCACAAAGCACATTTCTGGTGGGTGTGAGCCAGGTTATAACCTGAGTGGTTGGTATAAATGATGAACGCATTGGACTCTAACGAAAAAGTTTGACATGTCAATTCTAGCCAAATCCCTGGTGACCTACTTCTGAAAACTCAGTCATTGAAAATCCTTTGGAGTACAGTTATATTCTAACACAGATGGGGTCACCATGAGTCAGAAGTCACAAAAGGACCAGAGTCAGAAGTAGATTCTGGATCATCCTGATGTTACTAACATGCCTGTTTACTTTTGATGATGCTGGCATGCATATCAATGCCATGGGACATTGTTAATAGGGGGGGGGGGACTTAAACCAGAACTGCCCTAGTCAAATAAGAATGCATGTTTCCTCCTATTTACCTATTGCCTGCTTACTCTTAAAAGACTGACCATCTGTCACTGGTTATCCTGATCACATTGTATATAAAAAAATCAAAATGTCTTATAAATTCAGTGCTATCAAGTCAAATCCTACGCACCCGGCAGCCACCCTGTGGGGCGGAGGGGAGCTGCGCTGCGGGTTTCTGAGGCGGTAAATCTCGATGAGAGCAGAAGCCCTCATCTCGCTGAAGCGGTTGGTGGTTTCAAACAGCCGATGTATAGCTACTGTGCTCCAGCTACATTAAAAGTGTGTAGAAATTCGAGAAGAGAACACCAGAAACTGTCCCACCCCTGGGATAAGCAAAGACCTGACAATGGTCCTTTGACTGCTGAATGTGTCTCAGGTTTTCACGAAGTCCTAAAACAGCCTTTCTTTCTCTCACAGCAGTCAGTTATCTGACCTCAGTGCCCCGTTCAGTGAGGTGCAGGGCTGCAAAACATCGCCGGTGGTTCAAACTCACCACCTGCCCCCCGGAAGAGAGGAGACTACCTGCTTCTGTCCCGATTCACATTCTCAGAAACCCTCGGGAGTCCCGAGCAGTCAGAATTGACTGGAAGACGGGTTCTGTTGTTTGTTGTAGGTGAGTTTTTAAAACAAATATGTGATCATGGTGCATAAATATTTAGATACTTATCTGTTTCAGTGTGATATGTGTCTTCTCTTAGAGTGATAATTTTCTAATTCTGCCTTACCTAGCATTACTTGTCCTTAAAATTATGTCCTTGTCTACCATTTCTGCCTAATAGGGCCAAGCTTTGGAGTGTTAGAGATACAGCTGACAACTGAAAACTGTTATAAACTTACAGCTCTCCAGGTGTCTCTTTCTTCCTCTGCCATCACATCTTCCAAGATGCTCCTCTGGGCTCACTCCAGGGTTTTCCTTTCACACAGTTGGTAATTGCTGCTTAAGTTGACCCCACAGTTAGTCAGAGGAGAGCCAAACCCAGGGAAAGTATCTGCAAGACATTCTTTCTGTGTTTCATTACCTGTACGTTAATTGTGTATGTATATCTATCTGTGTGTGCACTAGGATATACATACAATCTTTTGTACTGGTTTGAAAAAGAAATTCCTTTTAACATAATCTGTGCATTGGTTCTATAAAACTCTTTATTACATTTTTCTTGTCATAGTTAGGCTTCAGAATAGGGTGACTTATAGTTGCAATGTTTGTAAAACAAACAAACAAACAAAAAATGAGCCTTGGGGAAAGCAGGAAGAAGACATGGAAGAGGGATGAGGTGGAAATGATGGAGTACTAGCAGAAGCCCATAGGATTGAGAAGGATCTGTTTCAAGATTTCATAGACCGCTTGAAAACTGTGTAGTGGAAACGAGCCACATCGATTTGAAATACTTTCCAGGACACTATAAAGTAGGTGAAAAGGAATGCCTAGCACGATGAGGTTGATTTTTAAAATAATGGTTATGCAAGTATGTTTATTTGTGTCAAATGTACAGGAGTTGCCATAATTGTAAGCTGTAGATGGTTATCAGTAGAGTAAGAAAGGCTGTTTTTACTGTAGAATACTCTTTGTGAGGAGCCCCAGAAGCGTAGTGGTTACAGGTTGGGCTTCAAGCCGCAAGGTCTGCAGTTGGAAGCCACCAACCCCTTGGTGGGAGGAAAGCCAGGCTTTGTACTTCCGTCATCAGCACAGCCTCAGAGACTCACGGCCACAGTGCTACCTTAGCCAATGTATCTGCATTGCCTCGATGGGAATGGTTTGGTTTTTTTAGGTATTGTATTGCTTGTATTGTTTAATAATTTTATTATTTAAATGAATTATATATCTTAATTCTTCATACTGTTCATTGGGAAGTTACAAAGTAACATATATTCTCAAGCAAAATTGGGAAAAAAAACCATGAAAACTCATTTTTATCTACATTCATATTTTACAATCATTCTAATGGTTAATCATTTTGCTAGAACTGTCAGCCCCACGCATTTCTCAGCAGTAATCACTATTAAAATTAAAATTAAAGAAGTAATTATTGTTATTCTACACTTGCTTGAAATGAGGCTACTTAAAGTTTAAATAACATGCCCAATGATTTTAGGATGGGAGACATGACTAATGGAGCCAGAGTGGGAGGATTCCTTGCCTCCTTTATGCAGTCTGTTATTTTAAATTAAACATCAATTTGGGTTAAAAAAAACACCTCTATATGCATCTAAACTGCAGCTCCTGCTTTCAGCTTTAGTATTTTAAATCTGTGACTTTCACTGTTGTTGGGCGCCATGGAACTTGACCCACAGAGCGTGACTCCATGATGGAGTAGATCGGCCAGATAGAGTTTTCAACGATGTAATCTTTACGGAGTAGGTCACCAAGTCCCCCCACCTCACGCACACATACTCACTGAGAAGGCCTGAACTTTACTGCATCTGTTTAGCAACTGAAGCACTTAGGTTCGTGTTTTTATTTGAGCTGAAACTCTGTTGAAAGTGTATACAAGCAGTAACGAAGGGAAAAGCCAAAGATAATCAAGAATTTTCCAGGATATTTTTGTTGATTGCATTATGAAATAAAAAACTTAAATAACTAAACAAAAGTCTTTTGGCAACCTTATGGCCAAATCTAAAACAACAGAAATCTATTCTGCAGAAGTCGATGCAAAGCTTGAAGACTAGGAAGGAGAGAAAACCTTGTTTGGTCTACATGCTATAAGCGCAGGGAAACTTAGCCTTAATGTATTAGCTTTTATTAAGCTTATGCATACATTTATAATTCTAAATATTTACTTCTTATTGAATCACCTTGAAAGTATTAGTGAGGCTATATATTTTTAGTAATGTTAATGTGATATTAAAGCAATGTCTTCTCATAATAAAAGAGCCAGGGTGTGATATTTCTGGACAATCTGTTCATTTATAGTCTCCACAATGGCTAGCAATTGCTATGACCAGGTCAGCCCAACAGCAGTCATCAGTCAGCATCATTGAAGAGAGAGCTAAACTATTCTAAGTCCATTCAATCCATGTGAACAAATGAGGTTTTGGACAAGAAAGGCCATCAATAAGATGAAACGTGGGACAGACCTATTTGAGAATAAGAAAATGGTATACCATGTTCACAACAATTCAATAATTATGCCCCAAACTTATTTTACATATTTCCCCCCTGCTCTACACAAAGTCTGATTATTCCTCTCTCTGAAAGCACAAACATTTTTGATACATTTGAACATACTCAGATAAAATAGACTTGGAAAATATAGTCCTTCTGAAAGAGATACTTGGAATTCACTATAGGCTTTATTATGTTTACTTAAGTCAATTATGACACGATCACAGGCCTTGCCAATTCATTATTTTTAAAGAGCAAAATTAATATATGATTAATAAATCACTCCTGATCTTCATGAATGGGGCTTCACAGAGCTATTGAATCTCCATTTATGGATATTGATATTGTTATTAAGGAAGAAAGTAAAAATATTACTATCTGTATTCCAAACTGTAAATTATACATGGTTATAACCAAATGATACTCTTGTTTAATTGACCTTATAAAGTAGAATAAATTATGTGACAGACTGATTTAATACTTTCTTTTTGAGTTTACCATGCAATGAGAGAATGAATTAACTAACACTGCTTCTGTTCAAACATTCAATCGCAGAACAAAAGTATTTTTTTATAATGTCTGCAAGCCTCTTTTATTCTCTCACAAATTGTTTAAATGCTACTTCACTGGGAAGTCAGTGTTTAGGAAATAAAATTTATTTTAAAGGGCTTATAGTAGGAAAATCATATATATAAAATTTCACTGGAGAATATTATTAAAAAGTGAAATGAATTGACACATATTTATAGATAGTAGAAGATAAGCATGTATTTTTCTCCATTTATATTACCTTGACACATAGCTTCACCATTGATTTTTGCTCCCTTTTCTATTGAATTATGGCTTTCAGTTTCTGTACACTGATAGGAAAAGCACAGATATATGTTGTCTTCTGATCTATGGTGAAATCGGGTCATATTTAACAAAATCTAAAAAGTAAGATTTTTGCTTATAAGAATGATTAATTTTTAATAACATATTATGGAGTAGATGTGAGAATTTGAGTATTTACTTAATATTTTATAAATAAATATAGGTTTAATATTTTGTGTTAATATAAGTTGAGGTTTATCTTTTCATCTAAATTTTATGCACATGGTAGTAATAACTGGCCCCAGTAAGCCTAGAATTTATACTGGAGACAAGTAAGAGACACCTGGTAATTAGAGATTCTAAACAGTGCATCCTTAAATATTCTGACTTATTCAGTTGAAACAGCATCTCAATACTGTGTTACTTTTGAACAGTGTTTTCTCGGTCCATTGGGTTGAATCCAATTTTCTTTGTCTCATGATACAGAGAATTCAGTTCTGTCCACCTTCAAGGATGTCTGGTTTTATTTAATCCTATTTAGGGTTTAATATCACTATTTTTTAAAAAGGCTTATACTTTATGATCAAAACTGATAAGTGCGTACAGATAAATGTTGAGCTATATGTGGATAAAAGTGCAAATTAGTGAATAACAGGAATTTTTATTTTTAAATCCTTAAATTATTTTGAATGAGCCATATTTTAGAGGACAGTGTTAAATAATTTTATCAGGACTAAAATAATGACTTAGTAATCTAAATAAAATATAAGAGAAAATGATTCCATTAATAATATATCACAAGTAACTCTAAACATCATGAACTTTCTGAAGCCATGTGTATATACATATATATGGTTATAGAGACTTCAGAAAGCTCATGGAAATGGAATTAAAATATGAAGATTAAAATTATAAAATTTATTTATCAACATAATCTCCATCAAGTTCAAAACATAATGGGAAGTAATTTCAGTCCTTTAGTCCATCCCTAAAAAGTGATTTTCCTGGGAATTTAATCATGTCAATGAAGTTCTTTTCATGTTATTAACTGAATAAAAATGGTTGCCCTCTAAAGATATTTAAAATTTTCTATTAGGAAATAAAAATAAGTTAGATGGAGGAAAATCAGTACTGCAAGGTGAGTACATAAGAATTTACTATCAAAACTCACAAAATTTTCCTTGTTTGAAGAGAGGAACGAGGAAGAACTTAATCATGATGAAAAAAACAAATGAAAACTGATGACGTTTCCCCAGGAGCTTTTCTGCTAACACTGGATAAATATCTCAAAATTTAATAAGCAGGTATTATTATTTGGCATTTTGGAAAGCCAACAACGCAAAGTTTCTTGAGCACTACACACACACACACACACACACACACACACACACAAAACTGTTGCCATGACTTATTCTTTTGATGGATCTGCTTTCCCTCGACTAGATCACTTGCGCTACTTGATAGCTATTGCTTCCATTGTGCATTCTTTCCAAGATCATACTAGTAAAACGGTGATTTTTTTTTCTCTTGTTTCAATTCTTCAAAGAAATGTTTCAGGATCTTGATTTTGCTACTTTGAAACTTTCATTGAGAGTTCTACTCTTTTGCAGCTAATCTGGGTGCAATCATTCAGCATAGTTTTCTCATCTTTTACCTTTCCATTATACTTGCATAAACTGACCAATTTAGATATCTATGGTGTTGGCTATTGTCTCTAGTGTTAATTTTTAGTTGTCGTCAAAGACAGGCATGCACACATAAATAAAAATGGAATATGTGTTGGTGAGTTGAAATAGAATGACTTTGGCCATTGTTTTAGTTTGGGTTGACTAGAGAACCAAATCCAGAGACACTCTTAGGTGAAAATGAACGGGAAAATCAGAAAGTGGAAGTAATAGCCCAGAAGCTGAAGTAGACAACCCTGAAAAACTAGTCACAGGCTTAAGAGATAATAAAGTGTATTCTATCATCCAGTCCAATGTATTTCAAAGTTACCATAGACACCTTATTCTGTATAGTTCCCGGCTTTATGGACAAAGCCTTGGAAATTTATGAACCTATGTATCCATTGTATTTTTGGGGTGCCTATTTGGCTGCATATATATATACATATATATATATATATCCATTGTATTTTGGTTTCCATTTTATAAATGAATAGATGATACCCAGAGGGCATATTTATGGAAGTACACCCAAAGTTGCTCATACGTATCTGAATTTCACTGGAATGGAACAATTCTGAACTTTGAGCTTATGTTAGTGTAAGTGTGTGGACAGCCTTGTGAGAGAGTGAGTATAACTCTTGTGAGAGAGTGAGCAGAACTCTAACAAAAGGGCGTACTCAATCTTGTGAGAGAGTGAGCAGAACTCTGACAAAAGGGCGTACTCAATCTTGTGAGAGAGTGAGTATAACTCTTGTGAGAGTGAGCAGAACTCTAACAAAAGCGCGTACTCAATCTTGTGAGAGAGTGAGCAGAACTCTGACAAAAGGGCGTACTCAATCTTGTGAGAGAGTGAGTATAACTCTAACAAAAGGGAAGCCACTGATTACATTTAGATGCGAACTTGCAAAGTGTGGTCCGTGACACTCAGCCTTCAAAATGCCCCCCACTAACCTCCCTCTACTGGTGTGACAATCTTGTGCAATTACTGCTACATAATATAAAGGTTATCTTGTTTATTACTGTTCATCTAGAATTGCATAAGATTAGCTCAATACTTTTTGGACTACAAAAAGTACACTCAGAGCATCGATGAGTCAAGAATTTGTGCACAGGTTAGTTTCAGAATCTGTCTTAAATACGTAATCTACATAGCTCTGTGGGCTGATCTGAGAGTTTAACGCGGGGAAAACCCTTCCAGGCTCACACAGAGGGATGTTCGGAGGACTGTTGTCTTTAGCTGCTGAGTGAAGGGGTGAGTTCCTTACTGGGGGTTACTCCAGTCTCCTGATCATCTGGGCCTTCAAGCTTACTTTATCAGAGTATCTATGAGCCAGCGAGTGAGTGAGCTGGTACTCCTTTAAAGTATAAAGTATAAATGCCATACTCATATTCATTTGTAGCCTAATCGCTGAAGGGATGACAGCCCATCACTATTTCCATATTCCACTAGTCAGAATTAAGTGCTAGATCCACCTCCTATTGTACCATTCATGAACACCAGGAGGCAGGATAATGGGGATTCATGTCAGAAGTTGCCTTCCACAGTGTTAATGACCAATAAGGTAGCATGATTCTATGACATGCATCTCAGATCTGTGCTCTGTTTTTCCTCGACTCCTAATCACTTGATTTGAGGGAAGATGAAATATAAGCAGCCTTAGATAGAGAAATTCATTGTGCAAGGATTTAAAGCTTCTTGCCATCAACCATGTAATTCAACTCTGAAGCAGACCTTCCTACCCAGTCGTATCATTCAGTTGACAGCAGTCTTCACTGCCACCAAGATCAGCTGAACAGCTCCTGATTACTCACCTCGAGAAATTGTGAGATAATAATTGCTAAGTTTTAAACATGAACTAGAGATATTTTGTTATATACACAAAATAGTTTGTAATCTTTTTTGAGAATTATGTAATCTATTTTATTTAGAACAAATTTAAGGTTAACTGATTTCTACATATTTTCTTATTAGATCTAATCTGTTAACTTGTGATGAAACACTAATCACATCCTAATATACATTAAAATATGAAACTAGAAATTATAAATTAAAATTTTATTTGAAGACTGATTATTTCTTCCTTCAACCATTAAGCAGAATTGTTTTTGAGAAAATTATCAAAATAAAATTTTCTATAAAACTGGTAGAAAAGAACAACAGTATCATATTAAAATCTACGGTAAATGAGGACATTTTTCCAAGTGACAGAATATACTGATGTAATATTCTTCAAATATGTTGAAAATTTTTATATACCTATGGGAGAGAATTTAGTTATACCCATGGATTCGGCATAAAAACTATGGGCTGAAAATTAATTAGCTTTGTTAGCATGCTGACTAATCAATTTAAAAATTACTGTAATGGTAAATGCAGTTTCATTTTTCCTGCATACTGGTAAACTATACTGGAAAACCATAAAACTAGTAGCCATTCTAATTTTAGTAGGGTTTTTCAGTCTAGTCACCTGAGAGAAGTGTTCTTACTATAGTTTTCAAATAACTTAGGACCTAAAATATATACATAATTATACTTTTTAAGCTAGCTAAGACTAGAATGGTAATTATCATACCATATATGAATCTTTTGAAATGAATATTTAAATGAAATCAGATCATTTAAAAATCTTAAGTGCAAATTGACATATTCATCTGATCTGCTCATTATTTCTAACTATTAATTTTGTTTTGTTTTGTTTCTCTTCATGTTGTTTAAATGTTATTAGTGAATTTAATTGACATTGTTTCCTTGTAGGAAATGCCATGAGGATAGTAACTTAAATCTTACTGATAAAATGGCCCAGAATTTAATTAAATTTTGATTTCTATGCTGCACTCAAAGGATTTATAGATTGACAAAGAACTGAGTCATGTTTCTCCCCACCTGAAAATTACTTCCGATACTATCTCAGACCTAACTGAGATAATAAAACCAAACAGCTTTGTAGTTATAATGAATATCGAACAACATTATTTTAAATAAGGAAACTGGTTTAACACTAACAATATAGTAATATATTTTGAATAACTTATTATGGAAAATTTCATTCTACAAACAATTATGTTTATTTTTTACTGCAGTAAACTTTAAATTCAGGTGAAAACAATCATTTCCATTTATTTTATGTAGATTTGAGCTTATGTTACTATTTGTGTGGAATATAAACTTTCACCACTATCATATTTAATTTTATTATTTTATAATTAGTATTATAACCTCACTTAAGGATGTATTGCTTTTAATTATGGAAGAAGATGACTAATTTATTTACTTGTTTCATGTAAAACTATGCACTGGAAAAATGCAACTCAGTAATATGTACTTATATAATTCAGTGATATTGATTATATTCATTAAATTGTAAAATCATTCTATTTTATTAATTATCCCCCACTATTTATGTAAACATACTGCCCTTTGATCTTGTACAATCATTTGCATAATCAATTTTAGATATTTTCTTCATTCTTTGATTCCCCATTTCTTCCCAACTTCCCCTACCAGAAGCACTAATCCAGTTACGCTCCCTATAGTTTTACCTACCCTGGATTTCATATGCAGAGAAACATTTTTTTTAAAAAAAACACCTTAGCAACAATAACAAAATAAAAACAGATAAAAACCTCAATTAATAAGAAAAAAGAAAATATTAAAAAACTAAAACAAACTTAAAATGGATCAAAAAAGGAGCTCAAATCATGTTTTGCATTTTACGGCATTGCATCTGCACTAACGCAGCATCCAGTGCATTCTGCGTGATAACAAGTCTATTCACCTCCTTGGTGAATGGCCAGAGAGGATTCACCAAAGGCTAAATCCACACGCGTTTCCCTTTGCTTTTTCTTCACTAAACAGATATGAAATGGGCCAAAAGAAGATCACTTGAAAAGATGTTACATGTTGACCTAACACATCTGCCACAATCAACTTTATAATGCCCCTGTCGGATAACAAGGACATTCACTTCTCTCAAGTGTGACCAGAAAGAATTCAATGGAGGCGTAATCAACTTGTGCACCCCCAAAATGGGATTTGGCCCTCCAATGCCTAACGCAAAGCAGGTGTTAACAATTTAACCTCAGCATTCCCCCCTTTGGATTTGGATTTTATTATTTATGATCCTTGGAACACAGCAGTTGGTGTTATTCTTCCATGTGAATTTAGTCGATGTCTCACTTTGATGGCTGTTGTTTGAAGACAAGTCTTTCAGACTCAGACACAATTCCTTCTGTTAGCCAGGCACCATCTGGCTTCTTCAGCTCACTTTACTATACTACTATACTATACTACCCATACCTACAATGTACTATACTATACTACCCATACCTACGATGTACTATACTATACTACCCTACTACCCATACCTTCAATGATCTCTTCATGAAGGCAAGCATCAAGCAGGTCCATGTCATAAGAATTGTTCTTAGATTAGGGCTAGAATTAAGTGAAGGTCATTCATATATATATATATATATATATATATATATATATATTTCACTTTAGAGACATCATCATTTTATATTAGAGAGCATTATCAATCATCTGCCTGGGGCATGACTTCTGTGATAGTTACATAATCTGGTGTCATTTTGGGACGTGAGAGGATTAAGAGTGAAGGGGTGGAGTCTAGTAGTCTGTCAGTTGAGTCACAGCCAATGAGGCCTCTGTGGGCATGACCTTCCCCTAAAGATTCTGGGAAAACTCTGGTATTTCCTACTTAGAGGCAGGAGAGATACTCTGTCACTACTTCACACCCTTGGAGACACTCTACCGACAAGGCTGACTCCCTGTGAGACATCCTTAAGGAGAATCCACATGGACTTACCCTGAATCTAGATGTTTATAACACCACTGGATCCAGGAGACTTTCCACCCATTGCCCTGTGATCGTCCTGAATTCGGTGTCTTTGCATGTTTTTCATGAGTCTGAAGAGGACTTTATAGATTGGTATCAGACATATGGGCTTGGACTGGGTTGGGATGCTTTCTTAATGTGCAATTACCGTTTATATAAAACACTCTCATACACATATGAGTTTCTATGGATTTGTTTCTCTAGTCTACCCAAACTAACACAACAGTCAATGTTAACTCATAGCAACTCTATAGAATGGGGTATGTGTGTGTTTTAGAGACTGTAGAAGTTTCTAGGTGTAGAAAGTCTCATCTTTCTCCAAGGAGCTAGAGAATGGTTTGGAACTGGGTAAGCAGTCCAATATGTATCCACTATACATTAATAGTATCATTAGTTTAGCCAATGGTATAGATTTCAAAACACTGCTGAGAAAATAAAATTATCTGAGTATAGGCCAGCTATGAATTGCAATAAATGAATTGCAATTCATTTATTGTACAGATTAAACACTTAAATGATTGTTCACTACTTTAACAAACAATGTGGGTGGGTGACAGGGCAAAACTTACAATAATATTCATTCACAATGGTTGTGCTACACCTACCAGATTAGTACATGTCTTAATGAAGCAAGGAAGGCATTAAAATAGGAAATATATGTTAGTTCTGGACCATCATTCATAGGGCACTCAAGACAGGAAATTCAAACCAAAGTCCATTGTCTGCCAGTTCTATGAGTTTGGGCTAGCGATCATCTGTTTCTTCTCACACTAGGGCATTTCAGCCTTAAATCCAAGGCTGTAAGTGTGTTTTAAGTAAAGTCCAGTTCACTTAGTGGGGTTTCCACTTTGAGTCCTTCTGGTGTGGCCTCTGGGGATGTGGTGTGCCTCAAGAAGACAAAGTCTGAAGTGCCAGTGCTGAATAGCACATGGACTACATCACCAAGGGCTGCACGGAAACTAGGGTAAAAGTATCCAATTAGGGACTTAGTACTAGGCATATTCTCCACTTGGGTTCTGAACAATTATATTAAGCTTTTTTTTTCTCAATGGGAAGTTGCTCCTCCCTACTTTTCTACCAACAGATGTGTAATTTCTTCTCTGAGACATACATGCTTCCCTACCCCATGTAATATCCAGTAAATTTTCGGAATCACTCTGGTGGAAGAATCTATTGGTTCGGTGTAAATTTAGCATAGGTTTGTGTGGCAGCAACTGGATGATCTTTTCCCTCTCTCTACATCTTGAGAAACTGACACGCGGGGCAAATATTTATAGGTAGTACTTTTGCTTATGTTCAGCAGACACAATATGTTTTGCTAACTTTTTAAATTACTGTTAGGTTGGGTGGCTTGGGACAAGTTATTTAATTTATTTTTCATCCCAGTTTCCTCACATGAGAGTATTTATAATATGAGGGCACACCTCTGGAATCTTGTGAAGATTATATATGTTCCTGTTGTTTTTATACTAGTAGCTGGCACATAGTAGGTAATATATGGAGTTAATCACCACAGCAAATAGCATAAGGGCCTTATAGTTTCTCCCTGTGTCTGACATGGCTCTTTTACACAAATAAATGATTTGATGAAGGTGGAATCTTTGTCTTTGAGAAAATGATAGTCGCAATGTTAACTTGGAGAGTCAGGGTGAGAGACCATTTAGCTCTGAGGATAGGAGTTGGCTATCACAGGAATTGGTTAGGGAATTGGTGAGAATTAAAGCCCAAAGAAATGGGGACAACATAGAAAAAGAAGAATGAGGATTTCAAGGGAAAACTCTGTGTTAGCTGAGAAGAACTCAGAGTAAGGAATTCTTTCAGCTGATTGGAATGTGCTACCTGCTCATTCATACCTTCACTTTCCACCATGCAATCCCGACTCTTAACCCACCCCCACATCATTTTTATTGAAAATTTGTCTAGTGATAAAGCTAGGAACTCTGAATTTTTATTGTGGCTCATTGACTGTTTAGTCCATACATCATCTTATGAAGGACTGGGGAGAATTAGAATACACATACTATAGTGCTGGAGCATGATTTCATTAATGATAACAGTACCTCATTTATTTCAAATTGCTTTCACTTTCTAAACTACAGTTCAGTCTTAGTGGGCATGAACATTAAGCTGAACAATCTTACCTGTTTTGCTCCTCCTTGTATCTTCAGTTAAGGGTCCTAGTGGAGTAGTGGTTATGCATTAGGCTTTTAATCTCAAGGGTAGCAGTTGAAAACCACCAGTCGCTCCAAAGTAGAAAGATGAAACTTTCTACTCCCATAAAGTTTTACAGTCCGGGGCAGTTCTACCTTGCCCTATAAGGTCACTATTGATACAGGGGCGGTGCTTTCTAAATTTGTTTTTAGTGTCCTCACTGCCCGATACACTGCCTGGCACTTAGTAATCACACAGGAAATATTTATTCAATGAATTAAGTGTGATAGAGCTATGACAGTTTCCCCTATATTGAAAGATGAATAAGGCTCAGAGGTATTCATGAATTTGCCCAAGGGCTCTGAGGTTGCAGTTGGATACCTCTCTGCACTTCAGACTAGCTTGAAGGCCCAACTGCTCAGTGAGTTTTGCTATCCTGTTGGGTTTTTCTCTTTACTCGTATGCCTGCACATGTGTACCCAGTATGTTACCTAAATATGCCTCTGATTTGTCTTGCGAAAAACTGATGATGAATCTGTATCTGAAGGCGTCTTGGTAGAACAAAGGCACACACTTGCCCTGGTGGAAGAGTTGGTTATGTGTTAGACTGGCAACTACAAAATCAACACTTTGAATCTACCAGCCAATCTGCGAGAGAAAGAGAAGGCTCACTACTCCCATAAAGAAGCAAAGCTTCAGAAACAAATAGTTGGTTCTACCCAGTCCTACAGGATTGCTATGAGTCGGAATTGGCTCCACGACAGTGAGTTGGGTTTTGAGAGATTTAATAGATAGTAAACCCGGCACCCCTGCAGGAGTGGGTCACAGCTAGGAGGGGTTTATCCTTCATGAACTGTGCAGACAGCCTTTCCCAGACCACTAACCACCCAGAACAAGGTCTATCCAAATTGGCTCGGTACAACCAATGCCTCCTGGCTCATTGCCTCTGTGGGTTCATTAATTGTAAAGACTCAGAAAATTCACAGGCATTGTGACCTATTCTAAGAGCCCGCGTGGTTCAGTGGGCTAAGCATGAGCTGCCAACAAAAACATCAGTGGTTCAAATCTGCTGGTCTGATCCCATTGATATTTACAGTTTGAAAGCCATTTAGGCCAGTTTTATTTCCCCTATAGCATCATTGTGAGTTGAAAATATTCTTGGAAGTACTAGTATTATTTTTGTCTGTTCATTTAAAATTACCTATATAGCATAGTGGTTAATGCAATTGCAAGTTCGACTGATTGAAACCTCCAGCAGCTCCATGGGTAAAACACTGGGCTTTCTACTCACATAGACAGCTATAGTTTCAGAAACTCATGAGGGTCGTGATATGTCAACATTGACTCCAGGCATGGAGTTTTGAGTTATACTATTGAGTTATACTAATTTATTATGCCAACCTGGCTGATACACACATGTGAGATTAATTGAAGGGCAGAGAGAGAGATAAATGGCTCTGCAGACCTCGCCTTTCTTGTCTCTTGCTCTTTGATCATCAGACCAGTGTGTGACTGCCTCGCTTGTTCTTTGCCTCAATTTGCAAGCTACACTAACAGTGGGACATCTAACCCATGGTCTGTGTGGCTGTAATTTGAGGTTCTTTCAAGACCTGCTTCACCACACTATTGGAATTCACATCTCTTGAGCTGGGGACTATCAGACTCTGTGATCTGGCTTACTGTTGGTGACCTCCCTTGCTGTTTGCTGCCTGTGCCCGGATAGCCTGAATTGCTCTACAGAGGACTACCCAGCGGCCCTCAAGACTTGAAGGACTGCCAGTGTCTCTCAACTGTCTCATGGAAGTGAGTTGCACTGAGCCATTTGTACTGCTTTATAATTTAATTAACTGTTTATTTCTTATGTTATGTATCTATATGTATAAATGTATATAAAATTATTAGCATTCTGGTTTTGTTTCTCTAGAGAACCCTGTCTAACACAACAATCATGAAAGGATCCTGGGTAGCATAGTGGTTATGTGTTGGAATGCTCACCTCAAGGTCAGCAGTTCAGAGCCACCAGCTGCTCTGAGGGAGAAAGATGAGGCTTCTCATTCCCAGATAGATTGACATACTTGGAAGCCCACATAGGTAGTCCTACCCTGTCCTATAGGGTCACTGTGGAAGTGAGTGTGAAGTGAGCCCCAATGAAACAAAGAGTGTGATTAGGTTTATACCCTCTACTAAAGTCATAATGCAATCCCACCTCAGTCTTGCCCAGTCGTAAATTGGAGACCCCTCCAAAATGGGATTGTAGCTATAGCCATAGAGCCTGGAGTTACATCACTTAGAGTGGGGCAGATTAATTGATTATATCTTAGTGACTATTAGGATTACTCAGAAAACTAAAAGAAAAATATCAATGCAATAGACTTATCTATTACAATTCACATTTTGTTAATTGCAATATTACCAAAGATTATACATGCACATAAATATGTAAGCTGTTGCAAAACTTAGAAAGAAATTAATTATCTCAATCTTATTGCATGGTTGTTATTTTTCATCAATTGATAAAATGCTAATTTATTATCTTAAGGAGCTCTTAGAACACAATTGTTAGATACCTGGCTTTGAAAAGAAAGGTTGACTGTACCCAACCTCTGTAAGAGAAAGAGGTGTCATTCTGACTTAATAAAGGCTGGTCTTGTAGACCCTACGGGTCTATTCTCCTCTGCCACCTGGGGGTACAATCAGTCCGAATAGTCTCACAAAGACCCTGTGACTAAAAGTTAAGGGTTTAAAATAGAGACGCCCACTCTGTAGGTAACCACCCTGTTAAACAAAAGAAAGTAAAAACAGAAATGCAAGTGGTAACCATATCTATTATACTTAGACAACAGAAAATGTTTGGAAAACATCTGAGCTCATATAAAGTCATATACACTCATAATGGGCTAAAGGACATCTGGGTATGTAAACAGTTAATGTGACGATTTTGAATGGAAAGATTGGAGGTTCGCGTCCTCCTAGAGTGGCCTCAGAGGAAAGGCTGGGGGATGGACAGCAGAAAAGTCAGCATTGAAAATCTCAGAGGGCACAAGTCTCTTCTGACACAACTGGGTCTTCTAGAGTTGGAATCAGTTTCACAGAAACTTTTTTTAATAATTAAGTAGACTATTATGTACACAATTTTCAGACTATTATGAAATTTTACCAACAATAGCTCTATCTTACTAAATTCGTACATAGATAGAGTTATAGGTTGTGCCATAACACATTTAGACGACAGTCACTTATAGGAACTTAGTGGCACAGTGGATTAAGCATCAGGTTGCTAATTGAAAGATTGATGGTCCAAATTTACCAGCTGCTCTGAAGGTTTAAGAGGAGACAGTCTCCTTCCAGGAAGAATTGCAGCCTCTGAGAGCATAGAGATCAGCGCTACTGTGTCCTTTGGCGCCACACTGAATGCCATCATCAATTCAAGGGGGGAGGGGGTTAAGGCACTCAGGAAAATTTCAGACTACTTCAATGGCTCCCATGCAATCCACCAACCTGTTATTCACCTTCCCCTCAGAAGCAGCCTGTTATCTAATTACAAGTGTCGTATAATATCCAATTATCATGTTTCATACCCCAAATAGTTATCTTCAATCCCAATTGCAGGTTCAATAGTTGAAAACCAACATATTTACTTACATAGTATTGATTGAAACTATTTTTAGCCTATATTCATTATCCTAAGAAAAGATATTGCATGTTAGAAAATATTTATTTCCTAAGAGATAGGGAAAGTCTCTTAAAGTTCATCTCCTTATTACAGTTAGTAATTACCAAGGCCCAAAAAAGGCCCGAGAAAAGCAGACTGAATTTAAGGTGAAAAAAATTAATTATCCACATTTCTTTCTAAGTTTGCACTTACTTCTCTTTTTCCTCTAAGTCTGCTAAAGGCAGGTGGTCAGTTGATGTACACTACAGGCCTTACAATGAATCAATGTATAGTGTACTCTGACGATGGTGGCCACCATCCAAATTTTCCATGATGCTTATTGGGCACAATGCTTTGACACTACATATGAACTTGGATTTTACCTCCACTATTGAAAGTCTCAATTGTGGTTAATACATATCAATCAGAAGCAATACATTAATGCCGTAAGTTTATTATCCCAATTATTGTTCAATCTTTATTTACAAGCAGCAAATAGACTATGTTACCCACAGCTCCAAATATACATTGAGCAATACTTTTCCAAATAAAGTAATACAAGTAATTTTCCTCGATTGTCCTTCAAAGTCAAAGCTCTCTTATGTACGTGTGTTGGAAGGTCATGCATTTGATAGTAGTTATACAAATATGGACTAAAGTATAAACACATGAGCATTTTGGAATATTCAAGGATATTTAATATAAAACAGTAAGCAGTCTTTCATATACAAGTTATCCTAGTTATTATATTTCAGGGAATGGTTGCAATGGGCTCTGGGCTGTACAGTCTTAGTCTCTAATCCCTCCTTTTTTGCCTGGCGAACCTTCCATAGTTTGCACTTGACTTATCAGTGCTTTTAAATAAAGTTAGTTGTTCCAATTTCCAAATAAGCTAGGCCAGTACACATACATGATTGACTTTGCGGGGGGCTGAAAGTAATTCTAAAAACGGAGGTAGATTTTAAAATGTAATGAACTATGTAGCAATTTATTTAGTGGAATTTAATATTGAAGTCAAAGTTGTATATTGAAGATTCTAGCATATCTATCATTTTATTTTATTTCATGATGTGGCAACACTAGAAACATTATGTATTCACAGAACATATTATTTTAATGAAAATATTAGAATTAATGACACTTATTTGATTCACAATAAGTGAGGTAGCATCTCTTATTTATTAAATGTACAAGTTCTTAATTTTTTCTGCAAAGAAAGTAAATTTTTAAATTACTATTATAAATTTTTGGTTATGGTTATTACTAAGTTATAGTTACATTTATTTTCTAATATTGTAAGCATATACTTTTAATTCCAAACCAAATCAAACTCACTTCCATTGCATTGATTCCAACTCAAGCAACTTTATATGATAGGATAGAACTGCCCCAATGTGTTTCCAAGACTTAGAAAGTCTTATCTTTCTACCTCAGACAGGCTTATGGGTTAGAACCAGTGTCCTTGAAGCTAGAAGCATAATTAATAACCCACTAGGCCACACAGACTCTTAATGGTAGTTAACACCTGAAAATTTTCATTTGTCAAGGATTTCACTTTAATTGGACCCACAATTAACAGTAACGGAAGCAACAGCCAAGTAAGCAAACAATGTATATCATTTGGCAAATGAGTTTGCATAAGATCTCTGTAAAATGTTAAAGAAAAAGGATATCACATTAAAAACGCATGCATATCTGACCTAAACCACTTAATTTTCAGGTGGTCGTATGCATCTGAAAGGTGGATCGTGACAAAGAAACCAGAGCAGTACTGGGGTGCAATGGAATTATTGGGGTGGGGAAGAATATTTAAAGTACCACGGACTGTCAGAAAAACAAACGACTCTATCTTGGAAGGAGCTCAGGCAGAGTGCTCCTTCGGAGGCTGAGACTTCAACCCTTGCCCTTTGGACATGTTATGGGGCAGCCCGTTTCCTGGAAGAGGGCATCACGTTAGGTCAGCAAGAAAGAGAAAGCTCTTCAACGACAGGCATTCGTGCAATAGCTGCCACACTGATGCAAAGTATGTCAAATGAGGGCTTCTGTCCTACAGAGCAGTGCCAACCCCGCTGCCTGAGCCCGGTTCTCTCTTCCGCAGGGACCTGCCAAGCCTCTTCCGGGTGGACTGCATGGCTGCGGAGATAAATCACACAGCACTACAAAAGCGCACAGGAAAAAAGTTTCTTTAAGCAGAGAATAGGTGCACTTGAGAAGTGAAGCGGCTTGTTAGGTAGCAGAACAGGAACTAGGGGGTGCCCCTCGACATGCCAAGTGAAATACAATGAAAGTAGAAAAAAATTGTTATGAAGAAAAAAGCACTTAGGGGAGATGGAGGCAATGCCGTACACACAATTCACTTGTTAAATTTTATTTCAGAGCATCGCGGACCACAAAAAATTACTTTGGGGCCACCAGTTTGACACCTGGGTCTAAGGGAACATTTCTTGGGGTGGAGATTGCAGCTCTGTGGATGGTGATACAACTTTCTGATTCATTTGTTTACTACCTCCTTGTGTCTCCGGCATATTTCTTTTCAGTTTATTTCACTCGGGCTATGGTTTTGTGTCATGATGCTCACCAATTGTTCACTAGGGCCTGGCCTTACGATTGGGATGTTACCAGACCTGGTCTCAAGGCCAAGGTTCCCTTAGCAGACAGTAATCCCTGGTCTGTCCCCATCACAAGTGCAAAGAGTTGTGCAGAACCAGCGGTGTTCTGTCATATTGTACAAAGGGTCTGTGCATGTGGGAACAAATGCTCCAGCACCGAACAAGAATCTGAACTGAGGATGGATCTGTCCAACAAGAGTGGGACTCATGAAGAGGGGAGGGTGCAGGGGAGAAGAAAATTTGTCATTTCCTTCCCCCGCTGTCCGCCAATGTGCTACAAAAGCCACAGAGAAGGCAAGACCAGAAAGAAGCTAGCTACGTTAGTAAGCTGGAAAATGATGCCATAATGCATCGATTCCCATTGGTAGAGAACAGACCTTTCTTGGTGAAACAGACACTCCTCGATAGAGAATAAAAGGTCTGGGGATGAATTTGTCTCAGAGCAAACAGACGTCACAGCTGCAAGCTTGCTAATACAATGAATGAATTTAAAATATGGGATGGGCTGGGAAAATATTATGTAATATCTTTGAGACAATAGACAATTTCATATTAAATTGAAATTAACTTAGTATAAAGATATATTTACTGCATTCCTATACTATTTTTGCTAGTTGTCATCAATTTGATTCTGACTCATGATGAGCCATCTGTTCAGAGTAGAACTGTGGTGACCTTTGGGAAACACGTCGCCAGGCATGTCTCTTGTGTCACCTTTGGTGCATGGGCAGGCTCAACTCTCTACCTTTCAGCAGGTTGGGTAGCCTATTCTGTGTGATTGGGACCTGTTCTTTGCTAAACATCTCTATGAATGAATTCCCTCAAAGTTTTCATCTATTATTCATGGTTCTAATTATTGTTGAAAAGATCTCAAAGAAAATTTGGAAAACAAATATATAAAAATGTGGAATATTTTATATTATAATAAGATAACCCACCATCCTGATCTTTAAATAGTTAACATGTATTAATATTTATGTTTAAATCCATCCCTAATAAGTCCATTCTTTACAAAGCAAAAAAAATCACAAGAGTACTCATGAGATGTTTTAGAAAGTGATATTCATTATTAAAGGTGGTGCTTTGGGTAAATATTGAACGGTTAAACCCAAAGTCAGGCATTCCAACCCACCAATTTCTAGGGGAAAATAAGTTAACATGGTTTTTTCCTGGAAATATTTACAGGCTTGGAAGTCTATCTAGGGTTTACATGAATTAGAATTAACTCAGTATCTGTCTGTGGGTTTTGGTGCTGGTAGAGTTAAAGTACTCTGCTCTTGAATAAAATGTCAGCTGTCAAACCCATCAGCAGCTCTCTTGGAAAACAATGTAGCAGTCAGCTTCAGTGAAGGTTATGACCTTGAACACCCTAGAGAGAAGATTTACCCAGCTCTCACAGCGTGCGTTTTCACCTGTGAACCAACTCCACAGCAATGGGTTTGATTTTTTAAAAAAAATTAGTAACAGGTGCTACAATCTCAATTCAACTGATCTCAGAAATTCTTACTATCTCTCCTTCTCTCTTCTCATGTATAGAGAATATACTATAGACTTATTTCACATCAGATGCTTAAAAGGTTCATCTCTTTCTGACACTCATTATTATATGTTGTTGCTAGGTACCATTGAGTATGTTCCAACTCATGACAATCCCATGTATGACAGAACAAAACTCAGCTCGGTCTATGACCTTCTACCCTACCAGCCAGCATGATGTCACTATTACCTGGTTAAATCTAATAATCCTTGCTTAGATGCAAATCAGACAAAGAGGGCACAAAATGGAGGACTCCTTACAAATGCTTAAGCTAACGAAGTTTATTTCCCGATTGACCTTCTATATAAGGCACTCGCTTGTATTCTTGTTCTCATAGCGCAACCTGAAAGATGAGGTCCTTAGACCAAGCTGGGAGGGGAAGATATGTGGAGGCTGATATGGTGTTGACATCCTCCGAGTTATGGTAGGTGATGATATAAGATATGGGAGCCGTATGTTCAGGTTAAAGTAAGAGCGCTGAGATACTCCACACTTTCTAGAGAAGAATATGCATCTGGACTTGATGTTATAACGAACGGCACTAGAATGACTGATGGGAAACTACACAAAATGGAAATCGCCAAGTTGGCAGACAGGCAGTTTTGCTCAAGGGGTAACTTTGAAAACAGTGTGACAGCTTTCGGAGGCAAACGACAGTGCATCCCCCACCAGAGCAGTACCATTTACTCTGGGGGCATTCCAGAAGGCGTGGTTAAACTCTGCTGTGTGTAAGTAGTTGCACAGTCTTCCCTGGAGGGTTGGGGACAAAAATATTCCTTCTAATGAAATTTCACTAGTGAATTTAATGTATACAACAACTCCTTCTCATATCAGATCATTCCCTTTTGGGCCCGTGTTCCCTAGCCATGCTCTAGGACTACATTCAGTTTGAGAATAGATCATGGAATCCCATTCCTTACAGGAAGCTAGTTATAGGCAATTGGAATTGTGTAGACTGTTAACTAACCTTATACCTAGTATTATAAGCAATTGTTTGAAACACACTAGTGCTTATATATTAACATCTAGAGTTTGCCCATTAATTTAGACCGCGCAATCTTGCACTTGCAGTGTAAGAAATTGACTGTGGCATTAAACTGCTCTCCTTCCCTCCTGAGGTAGTTGACACATTTGGAGTCCCTGACTTGCATTTCTATCAGTGTACGTCTGGCTGCCGGGACATCATTTACCAACAAATAGTTCCTTCCTGAGAAAGGCTGAAATGTGGAGCCGTGTAATTGCGGGTTCCATAGGTACTAATGGCCGATGGTGGCAGGCTCCTCACCCAAGCTCATTCTGTTACAAATCTTCCAACAATGTACTACTTCATCAATCAGCAATTTAACCATCATCTGGAGAACAAAGTTTATTGAACATTACTTGAGGAAAAATAAAGTTCTCAACCACAAGCTTAGGGCATGTGTCAAATGTGCTTGTTACTGACTTTGTTATGGCTTCTTCTTGTCCAAAGTTTGCTGAAGTTTCTCATCCCGAGAAGCTCTAGAAAATAAGTGTGTCACACAACAAAGAAGTGTGTGAACATTGTTTCTACCCAAACTACACATCTAAATATTTCCCCTCTCTATAGGCGGAATAGAGTAATTGAAATACCTAGCTCTGGGGAATCTGCTTGGCCTTCTGGATCAAAAGCGAATGAGACATCTTGGTTCTTACATTTTCCATCTTCCACTCTCATTCTCCTTCATTCAACTTCCTTTGCATATAACCTAAACACAGTCAAGAGTTATTGCCTGGGTTCATGAATAGCTGTACTTTAACTTCGATTGACATATTTTATTTTAATATTATCCTCAATGTTATTTTTCAGATTGACTCATATATAAATAAACTCAACCAAACCAAACTCACGGCCAACAAGTTGATTCTGAGCATAAGAACCACACAGGACAAGGCAGAACTGCCCTGTGGGTTTCCCGGACTGTTACTCTTCCCTTAGAAAATCTCATCAGCTCCTGCAGAGCAGCTGGGAGTTTTCAGTCGCTGACTATGGGACCCAACACGTAAGCCCCGCCCCACCAGGATGCCTCAAACTCATATAAGAAGGAATAAACCATGTGCAGAGCACCTCTCTCCACATTCCACACTGACCAAAACAACACACACACACGCACACGCACACACATGCACACACACAGACACGTGCACACACACACACACTCACACATACAGAGAGACACACGCACACAGACACACACAGACACACACACACACACATACGCACACAGACACACACACGCACAGACATACACACACCCGAACACACACACGCACACACCCGCGCACACACATGCACACACAGACACATGCACACACACGTGCACACACACTCACACACACAGACACACACACACGCACACACGCACACACATACACCTGCGCGCACACACACACCCACGCGTGCACACACGCACACACACGCATGCACACACACACTCATGCGCACGCACACACACGCACACACACACACACACACACACACACACACAGACAATTTCTCCTCTCCTGTCATGAGTGCATATGCCCGATCCCTTGCTTTCTTTTCAGCTTAACATGGGCGTTATCCTCACTGACAGCAATGTTTCCACAATAATTTCCTTGATTATTTTCTTTGAAGAAAATACCATTTTTTACTAGCGGATCTTAGTGTCCATGGTTTTATATAAATATCAATAACTCATACTCACATTGAAAAAGGCCCTTTTGTTTTTATCTGTTTGCTTTAACTTATATTTTCTCATATAATATCATATAATTTGATGCATAAATTATTAAATATAATTTCATAATAACCGCTTTGATATTCCCTATGTGTTCAGTGGTTTCATTGTAGTAAAAATGTGTAGTAAAAACATCTATTAGAAAACCAATATTCTTTGAGTGACACTTAAACTCTAAACTGGTTTGTAATATTGACATAATTTTATACATAAAAGGTTGTATGTGGCATCATAGGCAATAAGTTATAGTTTGTATGGTGTTTCCATTGCCTTAATAGATGAATTTTTGGCATATTGATTTGATTAAAAAAGAAAACCTCCCTGTCTAATAACTGAAAATTGGTCTGTACTCTTTAATTCTCTAAAGCGAATCTCAATGCCAGTCCCCTGCTGAGAGCTGCCTCTCCTCTGCCCAGTGTGAGCTCTTGTTATTTAGATCCCACGTAGGTTTTCACAAGGATCCCTCTCTCTATCTATTAGGAACAGACCAAATGAATTTCAATATCTGAATATTTGCCAAGATAACAATTAAAAGGAATATCAAGATTTAAAGTGTTTTATCTGAATAAAGATAAGGGGAAAATATGGAAATTTTATTGTATTCTGAGGACTATTTGAGGCATTTTGCATACAATACATAATTAAATTTACAAATATGTTGCAATTATTTTCCATTTATAGACAGAGGAAAACTGAGGCTTGAAGAAGCTAAATATATGCAAGAACATTCAACAATGTTGAACCTTTCCTCGGAGGAGGAAAGTTTAAGTACCGGTATGTGAATTAAAATGGTCTTTTATTAACTCAATTTCCCACATACAGAACTTCATTATTTTGGATAGCTGTAACATTGCCTTTTTCAAGAAAGTAGTGAGAAAGAAATTTTGTCCAGAAACTGTGAAATTATATTCCCTCCATGTGTTCATCCCAAAGGACTTCCTCAATTCTTATTGTCCCCAGTTTGAGTACAAAAAGATCCAGTTCACGAATCTTGATATAATACTCAAATCTTCTCTCTGCTTCTAAAATATCTACTCAATACTGGTATTCCATAAATTTTCTCTCTTGTACTTCAAATCTATCATATTCTTTCCATTCCCATTTACTACTGTTCTACTTGAGAACATATGAATCATTAACACTCTATTTAAATAGAAATAGTCTCCTTAAATAATTTTTATAGCTAATTGAAAGAGTGAGAATCCATGTGTTGGGCTGCAAATTGCATGGTCAGTAGTTCAAAACCAAGAGTATCTCTACAAGGGAAAGACGGCTTCCTGTACATTAAATAGTCACAGTTTCAGGAGCCCATTGAGTTGATGGCGGTGAGTTTGGTTTGGTTTTGGTTAATGCGGATCCTAGGAGTTCTCATGGCACTTAAATGCCCCCCTGCTAACAGAAAGATGGGCAGTGGATCCATCAGCTGCTCCTTGAAGGAAAATAAGATAGTCAGCCTCTATAAAAGTTGTTGCTGTTATTAAGTAGCAGTGAGTTGGCTCCAACCTATAGAGACAGGTCATGCACAAAGTAAACATAAACAGCAGGATTCTTGAGGATGATATACTGCAGTAGGTTCAAATAACTGACAGCTACTATAATGTCTTGACAATTTAGAAGAGTCTTTATTCGGTTAAAACTGGTCTGCCGGAATCTAAAAGCCTTTATTTGAATGCAGTCCTGAGTGGACATTTCGGATCATCTTTAAAGGCAAAAGACTCATTTATCCTTTGTCTAGGAATTCAGCAAGTGTTGACAGAACAGAAAGCAAAATTAATGTTTCTGTTCTTTAGAGTTAGTGAGCATTACAGGGTACAGTATTGATTATAATATCCTGGTTAGTAATATAAAAATAGTAATATCCTAGTTACAACATCAAAAGGAACAATATTATTAATTATAATATTCTTATCTCGAGAACATGAGAGTACATTCTAAAATTAATTACTATCTCCCCAAAATGTATCAACTTGTCTAGCCCATGATTTTCAGTGGTGAATATTTCTCCATGAATTATCTAGTGGAATTCTCTTCTATTTAGTGATGGCTTGCAAACCCTAACCTCTGTAGGTCAACAAGGCAGAATCAGAATGTGAAGTACTTTAAGTCTCAGGCGTACATGAAGCCATAGCCCACGTTCCACCTTTATTTAAATCTCAGCATTGCTGAAGTCACACCAGTCAGATCTTTCATCTTACATGAGAGGGTAAGTGATGTAAGCAAAGGAGAGGGGGACCCCAATAGTACAAAGAAAGAAGAGCCAGCAACCGAGTGAGTCTTTTGGGCTTGCCATCCTTTCCACATGGGGGGCACCCAAAATCCAGGCCAAACTATTAGATAACAAATGTCTGCTTGTTAAAGCCATTCAATTGGTCTATGTTAGAAGTGTTAGATGATGAAAACATAATGCAAACAAATATTTATTTACTTATGTTAACATTAATTGCAAATAAAAACACTATAATAAATTATAGTTACTAGAAGGTTAAAAGAAGCATTATATTTTAGTAATCTTAATGAATCCTTTTGGCCTAGTACCGAACAAGAAGACCAATGCTTTTAAGTTTCACTGAGTCATGTATGCAGTATAGGCAGCCCAGGTTGCTGATGAGCACATTACCCAGTCGCTCTTAGAGGGCTTGAGTTCAACTCTCCGCCTTGACTGAAGACTTTCCATTTAGGTGTTACTTCTACCTTCAGAGGTGAGATGTGCATACAGTCATCCATTAAGGGTGGTGGCTATTCTTTGAGACAGTCCTTTACTTTGAAAAGGACTCAATCGTGGTTAAAAAGCTGATCAGTAGGAACCTATGATTGTCCTGACAGCAGAGTCTGTCTTTGGCTTGACAACGATTTTGAATGTCGACCCATGGCTTCATATAACCAAATTGTTTTCTGCCCACTCACATCTCCCACAGGTTCTCTGTGAAGAACATATGCGGCAGATTTCTGCTGAACTATTATAATTAGTTTATGACAGCGTGACTGATTTTCTATTACTGCTTTCAAAAGTAATTTCTCTCCACCACCAGCCCAAAGTCGCTGCCTATTGAATTATAAGCAGCAAATAAACAGAATACCAACAATGGCAGCAAGAAGAATATCACAATTAAAAAGTTGACTGTAATGATACACGTCCACACCAAATTAATTCACAGCACTATAAGAGAAGAATAAATTCAAATTACTAAATAATTGATATTTAGCTAATAGCCAGCAAGTGCCAAAAATGCAATAATTTGCCCTACTCTGAAGAGGTGAAAAGAATAGTGACTGAGCAGTAACAGAGTCCTGAGCTACCAAAAATCGTGATTTAACTTGTACGTGTGTGACTTGTGGTTAAAAGGCTAAGCGCCGTGACAAAGCTTCACAGAGCAGGATTAATCCATTCGAACTGAAAGTAGAACATACTTGTAAAGGGATTTAAAATGATAGGTGAACAATATGAAGACAGAAAGGGAACACGAGGAGGCCGGGTAATGTCCTTAGGTACTCATTGGGGGACTGAAAAGTCAGCAGTTCGAATTTACCAATCACCCTGCTGGTGAAAGAGGAGCCGCTTTGCTTCTGGAAAGACTTATAGCCTTGAAAGTCCAAAGGGACAGTGCGATCGTGCTGCTGTAAGTTAGAATGTTAGAATTGAACTGATGACAGGGAGAAAGGAACATGGAGGGCTTGGATGTAGAAAATAGATCAAAATGATAGACCTTTTTATTGGGGCAGGATCAACCACCAGCTCTTTGAATCATTCCAATAGCAGCTCTTTCTTGACTTGAAAGCTCCACCACTTTTGGTTACACGAATTTAGCTGCAATGGTTGAAGTCCTCTTACCTGTATTCCTTTAGATACATTTCCAGGGTCCATTGACCATTATTTTGTGAATATCTCAAATTAATTTACAATTTTCCTTTTGTCTCTCCTACATGATAACATACAGATGCCACTCATTTGGCTTTGCAGTGCAATGGATTTATTTAAAATACACAACGTTTCTATCCATCGTCCTTTTGACTCACTATGCTCCTGATGGTGCAGGTTAAGAGAAACTGGAGAAAGACACTGGTAGAACTCAATTGTGTTTGCTGACAGGATTCATTGTGGTTTTCATTCCTCTGGCTATGAAATGAATCATCTCAGAAGCAGGAAGCAGCAAGAGATGGGGAAAATCTCAGTACTGGAGAGAAGGAAGACCCTGGAGCTGACCACCTCCTTCAGACCCTGAGATCCACACACGGTGATTCTCCTGGATTCACAGGAAAGCTTCACTCACAAAGGAACAGCAGAGAAGTGACAACCGTAGACCCCGGAGACAGAATAATGCACTTCCCGGCCCACAGAGAAAGTCAGTTGAGTGTCCTTATGTAGGAAGCTGGCTCATAAAGCAAGTTGTGTCCAGGCACTTATTTGGGGACACTGGATTTGCTGAAGGGGCCCTGGTGGTGTAGAGGGCACATTGAGCTGCTAATGGGAAGATCTGTAGTTTGAACTCGCCAGTCACTTTGTAAGACCAGACTATCTGCTCTCATGAACGTTTAAAAGCTCAGAAACACAAAGGAGCACGTATACTAGGCCCTATAGGGACAGCATGAGCTGCAATTGATTGGACGGTTACGTTTTAAGTTTGCTGACCCTCAAAGCTAAAGCTGACTGCTTTTGAATGAAGGCTGATGGCAGAATAACATCCTCCTTGGATATTTCTTAGCAGTCCTAAAAGAGCTATGCAACATTGTCAAAGTCTGGCAGAGGTCTGGCCCAGAGGCTGAGCGTCAGAAAGACGCATCCCTGCAGGAAGGACAGAGAAGGGACTGCCCGGACTGAACCACTGTATCATGAACATTTTCACTCGAACAGTGTTGTTGTTGCTGCTGTTAGGGGCCACTTAGTGGGTTCAGACCCACACTGACCCTACACACAACATAACAGCACTTTCCCGGCTCTGTGCCATCTTCACACTTGTTCCTGTCCTTGAGCCCATTGTTTGCACTTGGGTGTCAGGTCATCTCCTTGAGGCCCTTCCCCTTCTTCATTGCCCCTCTACTTTACCAAACATGATGTCCTTCTCCAAGGTCTAGTCTCTCCTGACAACATGTCCAAAGCATGTAAGAATGAAGTCTCACCATCCTTACCTCCAACAAGCACTCCATCTTTACTTCTTCCCAGACAGATACTTTTGTCCATTTGGCGGTCCATGGTACTTTTAATATCCTTCTCCAGCACCACAATTCAAGTGCATCAATCCTTCTTCGCTCTTCTTCCTACAGTGTCCAATGGTCAAGTGCATCTGAGGCAATGGGAGAAAAAAAAACATAGCTTGAGTCAGGAGCTTAATCCTCAAAGTAACATCCTTGCTTTTCAATACTCTAACAAGGACTTGTACAGTAGATTTACCTAACACAAAATGTCTTTTGATCTCTTGTCTGCTGCTTCCAGGAGCATTGATTATGGGTCTAAACAAGACAAAATCCTCAACCTTTTCTCCATTTATCATGATGTCACCTACTGGTCCAGTTTTGAGAAGGTTGGTCTTCTTTACATTGAATCATAACCCATCCTTACAGCTGCGAACCTTGATCTATTGTTAGTTTTTCTAGTAAATCCCATATTCATGAGTATTATTTTGAGTTCTTTGTGACATTTGCACTGAAGAATTGAATACAACTGAAAAGTACAGGGAGAAGAGGGAGGAGCAGTTGGTGTCGGAACTGGTAAGGATTGTTGGAGTAGGGAGCAGCCGCAGAGAAATACGCCTTTGGTGGTGCTGATGGGGAATTCAAGTTCTCTTCCCCCTTAGGAAACTGAAAGAAGTCAGTCATCAACTCCGCATCATTTTTTAAAGACAGCACTGTGGATTTAAACTCTATTACTACATTATTGTATAAACCAACTGTCTTCAACATTGTCCAGTCATTTTTCTTTATTTCCCTAAATTTTCCCCTTATTTCCCACAAAGGTAATTTTAGCTGACCCCGTTTATCTTCTGATTTTCTTGTATCCCATGTACTCTCAGCCAATGGTATAGCAATTTTACATTATACTATTAACTGATCAAACTCTCTTTCCAGGAAAGTGCTTTAAGCCACACCAACACTCCTGGCGAATTCTCTTGCTGAAGTTCTGTTTTATCTCCTTGGTTTCCTCCTTCGTTTTTCTTCTCAACTTTCATCTTGTCATCCTCAAGTCCCAGCTGGTCCTGTGCCAACTCCTTAATTAGTCGCTATCTGGACCGTTGTGATTCATGTGCGTTCCACGGGCAGATTTCAGGCAAGTGTATTGCCAAGTCTTTATTCCTAGTCCACCGTAGTCTAGAAGTCCAGACAAAGCCTACTGAATGCCGTAGCCTCACACACGTCTTCAAAGAAAGACAGAGTGCTGTACATGGGAGCATTTGCGAGAGCGTTTAAAAAATAAATTTCATTAATTTTCCAACTCTCCTGTAAACTTCCTGTTAGAATTTTTTTTGCTCTTTCCCAGAAGTATAAAAATACTTTCAGTGAAACAACATCAAAAACTTGTTCATTGTCCCATTTTAGCCGATCACCTTGTTAGAAAGTGTTTCTTTGGAGCCAACTTCATTCAGAGGTTTGGAAAATCCCTCTTCTTTAGTCTTTACACCCTACTCCTCAACCCATTCATTTCCAACCCCTCATATAAAGGAAACATTTTGGTAACAGAAAAAGCAATGCTTATTTTGGCATCCTCAAGCAAGATACTTGTGAGTAGTGAGTTGCATGTTGGTGTGCTAGCCACAAGGCCAACAGTTCAAATCCTCAAGCCTCTGCTCAAGAGAAAGAGAAGTCTTTCTTCTCTCCTAAAGATGTACTGACCCAGAAACCAAAAAGGGCAGGTTTCCTCTTTCTATAGGGTCACTATTAGTTGGAATTGACTTGATGATAATGAGCCTGTTCTTCAAGTTTCTATGATACTTGATATTAATAAAAAATCTCTGAGGGTGTTGAGTGCATCCACCATTTCATATTTGCTTCCCTATCACAATAGTACAATTGTTTGTTTCCCTCTGATATTCAGGCCTTTCTTTATTTTCTCAACAGAATGTATTACACTGCTGTTTTCCCAATTGCTGGTGTTATCCCACATGCTGGTGGTTAAAACTCATGCTGTTGACTTTCTTCTTACCATATCTACACATTTTCTCTAGCAAATGCAACCCATTTCTATCATTCCAGTTCCTATCTATTAGCTGACAACTTACAATTTATTTCTACCCCAGATCATGTTGATGGGTTTCAACTCATTCATGAAAATTAATATCTCACTATGCAGGCACATGAGATATGAACCAACCTATTCAATTTTGAACCCAGCATCTTAGTCCTCCCAGCTCCCAGTGAGGACTTCTTACGTGTTTTTGCAGTTCATTACATGGAATCCCTCTTCACCTATTTACCTATCCAAAATCCCTGAGTCTTTACCGGTTTCTCTCTCTCAGAACGAATTGAATTCTTAGTTCTTTAGTGGTGCTCTAACAAAAATGCAACAAGTGAGTGATTTTTAAAAGTGAAATTTAATTTCTCACAGTTTAAAATAAACCCAGTATCATCCAGTCAATTCTGATACCTAACGCCCCATGATTCCCGAGGGAGTGAATCTGGAGCAAAGAGCCTCCACTTGCTCGTGCAGGGTACATGCTAACTTTCAGCTACCAGCGGACAGTTAGTGATTCAACATTTACCCCCACTATTTCTCAACACCGAGGAGGCTAGAAATCTGAATTTAGGATGCCTGCTGTGGAATAAGAATCCCTCTTTCCACCCTGGAGGAAAACCCTTGTCTCTTCGGTTTCTCTTCCTCTATGCCTCAGTAGAAAGCTTCCTCAGTTGCCGCTTTCTTGCTCTTTTGTCTGATCTGCTCCCTTTGCGTCTCAAAAGCAGTCATTTAAATCACACTGTACAGGGACATTGCCTCCTTAACCTAACCAAAAAATCCTTATTCTATCTGTCGATATAGTCATTGGGAATGACAGCATATATTTTTGGAAGACACAATTTCATTCATTAAAAAAAAAAGCCATCTAGTGTCTACATTCTACATCATCTGGCATCTGTGTCCCATCCCGTCCCTCCGCCTCCGCCCCCACTGCGTTCTAGCTGTGGCTTTTCTACTTCAAGTCCCTTATTTCGCATCCAGGTTATTGTGATAGTCTTCTATCTAAACTCAAGTTTCAGACCACCTTGGGAAAATTTGATCTAGCTTTGCAATATGTGAATCTGGCCATTTTGTTTCCATGCTTTAAAGTCATTTCTAGAGCTCTCCTTACTTCAAATACACACTCTATAAAATACTTAAGAATTTTGAGTCTGCGTTACCATTTCAGGCAAAACCCCATCGGCTTAAGTACCTCTTGTACTATATCTGCATTGATTCCAATGGCGCTTCAGTTCTTCAGATGGTAAATGAGCTCCTAGCTCCCAGTTTTAGTATTTTCTTTATCTTCTGCCTCAGTCTCTCCTTCCTACCTGCACACATCTTCTCATTGTGTATCAGCTGTGCTGAAGGAGCAAATAATCTAAAATGCTCAACAATGAACACATAGGTTTTATTTCTTTTACTTGTTAACTATAGGTTATCTGGTAACTTCACTGAAGAGTTATGCTACTTCAATAACTATTTTCATTTAACTTCACTCAAAGACTCCTGATACACAGGCAGTTTGTCTTGTCTTTTTCTCCTTCTCACTTTTATTATATTGAATAATATACTGGGGTGATTACAAAATGCTAAACTGAATGAAGGTTGCATATTCAGGAAAATCATGATGCCTAAAATTAAGATTTAATACACAACAAATACTTAAATAATATGTCATTTATGCATTTATATACTATTATTTTCATCAAGGAATAATGCAGAAAAATTGAATGTGGATTCTTGTATATGTCGTTACCTATTTTTATTGGATTGAAAGTAGAAACCTCTATTCCCCGTTAAAAGGTTATGATAAGTATAGTTCTTTCTAATAAGGTCAACAGAAATCTAAAACATTTAAAATAATGACTTGATTAAGTATGTTTAAAATTACTTTTTCATTACTATTATTTTACTTCATTCCCAAGGACACAGTGCAAAGTGAATTGGAGTGAAAAATGTGTGATAGATATCCACATAGACCAAATTACTTTGAATCATTTGCTCATCTCTAACGATTATGAGAAACATGGGTTGACATTTCCTATATCAATTAACATTATACTGAATATACTTCAATTTAATTTCCTCTTAAATACCTTTTTTATAGGCTACATGGAATAAGATCCTGTGGTGTTGCCTTCATTTCCAGTTTCTATGCTGCAGTTGAAAGATAATTTGATTGCTTTTCTTTTGTGTCAGTTAGTTAGGAACCTATTAGAAGCTTTTCATACAAATATGAAATTCAAAATTGAGCTTATAATTTCCCGTGTGAAATTATTTGGTCCTCTTATGTGATATTTTTTCTAAAAAATTAATTCTTTATCTCACAATATTTAAAAGATGTGTAATAAATAAAATTGAAAATTTAACTGGTAGACAATCATACCTATGACCCACATCATTCCAAATATAGTCACTGGAAGCTTTTTCTCACCACAGTTTGCCTTTCTTATGGATATGATGCATGAGTTAAGTGTTTTCTACATCTAGACATGACGTTAATATAGGCACAGACATCTTGGTTGCTTTAAAATAACATTGCAGGTCCTCTGCTAATGGCTTTTCAAACTAAACATGCACACACTCAAGTCAGCATGAATGGTACACACAGTTGTACAAACGCTTCATACACTCATCCGTATCTTGAAAGGTTGGTGGTGCCAATCCATTTAGACAAACCTCAGAAGAAAAGATGTGTGATCTACCTCAAAAATCCCATGGAGCACAGTTCTACTCTGACACGCATAACTTGTCAAAAGTCAAGGTCAACTTGACAGCTGCTTTCAATGTCTATACTAGCACTCTAAATATGTTACCTAATTTGTTTGTGTGTTTAGGTGGCTTGATTTTTTTGGTGTGTGCCTCCACATGTAATTCCCTGTACATATGGAGATTTTGATTGGTAAAGTATTTTTTCTACTTTTATGATTTGTTTGGTTCTATCTTCCTTCTTTCATTTGATAATTTTTGTTAAGAAACTAAATGTTTCTTAAGAAACTAAAATGCATTGACTATCATCGCAAAATTTGATCAATAGAAACACATATTCAAAAGCCAAACTCGCTGCCATCCAATCAGTTCTAATTCATAGTGACCGTATTGTGGACTTAAGAGATATTACATCTTTACTGAAGGAGAAAACCCAACTGGTGATTTGAACTGGTGGCCTTGTGGTCAGCAGCCAACACGTGGCCCACGATGACAGCACTGTGGCTCCATGCAGACAGAATCGTTTCAAAATGGTCATAAAACACTGTTTCATATTCTTATCAAGTGACAGTCCGTGGTGCTGCTCTAATACAAGGAACATGGCATTATGACAGAACACAATTTAGAGAGATTAAAACATCAGTGAGTTCAGGAAACTCTCCACAGAGGAAAGGAAGGACACACTTTTTAAAAGATATAAGTTGTGTGAAAGCCAGACAGAGATTCCAAAAAGATTGAGAAATAGATATAAAATCATGCAATAATATCTTGCCAGAAGGGATATTTTAAAACTGAACACATATAAGCAGGATGAGCATGCCAGGAAGCAGAGGTATGTGGAGTCCGCACTGAGGACTCTGAAAGAGTTCAATCTTTTTGTTGTTTTTGTTTGTCATCCCCCGCCATTTGTAAAGCTTTTATATATATATAATCGTTTTATTGGGGCTCATATAACTCTTATTACAATCCACATGTACATCAATTATGTGATGCACACATGCATTTGTTGCCCTCATCATTCTCAAAACTCGCTTTCCGCTTGGGTTCCTGGAATCAGCTTCTCGTTTTCCTTTTTCCCCTCCCCCTCCTCCCTGCTCTCCTCTCCCTCATGAACCCTTGATAATTTATAAACTATTATTTTATCTTATATTGCCCAGCATCTCCTTTCACCCACTTTTCTGTTGCCCAGCCCCCAGGGAGGAGGTTATATGTAGATCCTTGTGATGGGTTCCCCTTTTCTACCCCCACTTCCCTCCTTGTATCTCCATTCTCACCTCTGGCCCTGAGGAGTTCATCTGTCCTAATTCCCTGTGTTTCCAGTTCCCGTCTCTACCACCGTGCATCCTCTGGTCTAACCAATTTTGCAAGATAGAATTAGGATCACGATGGGGGGGGGGGCGGGGAGGGCATTTAAGAACCAGAGGAAGGTTGTGAGTTTCACTATTGCTACACTCATCTCCTCCTCAAGGGGTGTCCATAGATGGGCATTGTTCTACAGATGGGCATTGGGTCGCCATCATGCGCTCCCCTCATTCACGATGATATAACACCCCCCCCCTCTGCCTTTGGTGCTTGAAACCTGGTCCCATTGGAACTTCATGATCACACATGTTGGTGTGCTGCTTCCATGTGGGCTTTGTTGCTTCTGGGCTAGATGGCCGCTTGTTTACTGTCAAGCCTTTAAGACCCAGGATGCTATATCTCTCGATAGCCAGGCACCATCAGCCTTCTTCACCAAACTTACTTATGCACACATTCGTCTTCAGCGCGTATGTGGGGAAGGTGATCACATAATAATGGTTTTGTTCTTTGGTGTCTGCTACCTGATCCCTTCAACACCTCATGGTCAAACAGACTTGTGTGCTTATTCTCTGTGGGCTTTATTGCTTCCGAGCTAGATGGTCACTTGTTTGCCTTCAAGCCTTTAAGACCCCAGACGCTATATCTTTTGATAGCTGGACACCATCAGCTTTCTTTACCACGTTTGCTTGTGCACCCATCCGTCTTCAGCGATCATGTCGGGAAGGTGGGTATCATGAAATGACCATTTAGCTGAGCAAGGTGCTCTTGTATTAAAAGAATGCACACAAGGTGGCCCAATGTCACCTGTTATCCTACTACTAAACCTACAAATATATGCACATAGGTCTATTCCCCCCAGAATCATAAATATATTTACATGTCTGTATTTAGACTTCTATGTATGCCCTTTGCCTCCTACTCCTTTCCTCTATTTGCTTACACTTTCCTCCTGTGTCACTACCATGTGCAGTCTTCATTCTAGTTTCAGTAATTCCTCTCAGTTACCTTGCCCTTGGTCACTCCCTACAAGTCCTCCCATCCCCTCCCTGCCACTGGTTTAGAGCCACTCATTGTTCCCTTGTCCCTGTGTTGGCCAGCACCTCCTCCCTTCCCCTACCTCCCACACTCTCATGTCCCTCCAGGACCATTGGTCCGTTATTTTATTTTTCACTTTGTTTGTCCAGCCTATCTTGTCTAGGTGGACCTGCAGAGATAATAATATGTGCATAAAATTGTGGATGGCTTCAATAGCACCAAACAAAGTGGCACATAAGAACATGACAATGATGACAGCAACACCAACAAGCTTACCAAAAAAAAAAGCCACTGACATACAAAATTTAAAAGAACAGGAAAAAAGAGAAAAATACAAAACAGAAAAAGAAAAAAAAAACCTGTTAATAGTTCAAGGTATGCTTGTTTTCTGCATGAGTCTGATGGGGTGCCATGTCCTGGCCCCAAATCCATCCTTTATACTCCCTCAGGACCTCCATGCTCTGCTTACCCCGCCACTGCATTGCACACCCCAGTGTTTTAACTCAGTATGGTGGGGTCAGCTCTGTTACACATCCCACACTGTGTCTCCAGTGCTGTCCCATGTAGGGCCATGGGTCAGTGCAGGATGTCGCATCTTGCAGTGGGGCCAGGTATACGGTCCTCTCTGAACATTAGGCCCTCTGAACCAGGCTATTGTCCTCTGAGCTTGGTGGGCCCAGGTATGTTTCACTCTGTTCCTCCTCCTCCCATTACTTCAGTTTCCTTATGGGTATGGTAGGTCAGTTCCTTTCCTACACCAGATGATCTGTTTTCAATTTCTGTGGCTCTCCCTTCCATGGTGGGGGTCAGGCTGATTCTGGCTAGGGCTGGTGTATGGTCCAGTCTTTTTGTGAATTCCTCCAAGCATTATGTTGCCCTTCTGATTTGGTGTGTCATGGTGGGGTCTATATGCACATTCCAGTTCTATGGGAACACAACCAATACTCTCCCCATAGATGGTTTAGTGCCCTGTTGCCCCCATGCCATCGACTCAGTTTCTCCTCAACCCCGATTCTCCCTCTACCTGCTCCACTTCCCCTTCATTATGTTGGATTCTCATGTACCTCCCTAGGTGTGGCAGATTGCTTTCCACTGTGTCTGTACAAATCTGCACGACCACCAGCAAGCAGTGCAGGAGGGTTCCTACTTCACCACAGCCCCTCCAATACTTGTTGCTCTCTGATTTGCTGATTTGGGCTAGCCTCAGGGGTGTTAGGTGGTATCTCATGGTTGTTTTGATTTGCATTATGGCTAATGACCTGGAACACTTTCTCATATTCTTTTTGGCCATATAAGTCTCCTCTCTAGTGAAAGTTCTTTTCAGTTCTTTTGCCTACTTCCTCAGAGGGTTGACTGTTTTCCTCTTTTTGCAGGTCATGATGGTGTAGATTTCAGTAATGAGCTCTTTGTCCAATGTGTCATTACTAAAAATCCTCTCCCAGTCTGTGGGTTGTCTTGTCACCCTCTTGGTGAAGTCTTTCGTGGTGCAAAGGTGCTTTATTCTTATTAAATACAGTTTGTCAATTTCCAGTTCATCTCTGTTTGTACCCTTCCCTATTTCAGCGAGCCTATGAGTTCCCTGGGCCAGTGCTCTGAGGTTAGCCCCAATTCCTTTCTTGATGGTCCTTGTGGTTTGGGGTTAACTTCTAGGTCTGTGATCCAGCTTGAATTTATTCTTGTGCATGGGCTGAGGTAAATGTCTTGTTTCATCTTTCTACATGTGGATATCCATTGTTTCCAGCACCACTTGTTAAAAAGGGCATTTGTTTCCCACTTGATGGTTTTGGGAACCTTGTTGAAGATCAGTTGTCTGTATGCTAATGGTTTTATTCCTGGGCTTTTCTATTCTTTTTCACTGGTCTGAGTTTCTGTTATTGTGCCAGGACCACGCTGTTTTGACCACTATAGTTGTGTAATAGGCATTAAAATCAGGTAAGGCAGGTCCTCCAACTTTGTCCTTCTTCTTGAGGAGTTCTCTGCTAATTCTGGGTTTCTTCCCTCTCCATATGAAATTGATGATCACTTTTTCCAATTCTTTGAAGAAGATTGATGGTATGTGAATTGGTATAGCATTGAACTTGTAAAGTGCTTTGGGTAAAATTGTCATCTTTACTATGCTAAGCCTTCCAATGCACGAACAGGGGATGTTCTTCCATTGTGGAGGTCGCTTTGGGTTTCCTGTAGTAGGGTCTTATATTTTTCCTTATATAGGTCTTTAGTTATTTTTGTTAAATATATTCCTAGGTATTTCCGTTTGTTCTTAGCTACTGTGAAGGGTACTTCCTTCTTAATCCCCTCTTCCATGCTCCTGTTCGATATGTATAGAAAACCTACTGACTTCTTTGTATTGATCTTGTATCCTGCCACTCTTCCATATTCCTCCCTCTGTAAGTACTCCTGCTGTGAAGTTTTGGGGTATAGGATCATATTGTGTGAAAATAGCGATAGTATCACCTTCTCCTCTCACATTTGCATTCCTTTGATGTGCTTCCCCTCTCTTATGTTGTTAGCCAGAACTTCCAGAATGACATTTAATAGAAGTGGGGACAGGGGGCATCCTTGTCTCTTACCTTGTTTTCAGTGGGATTGTTCTTGTATTTTCTCCATTGACTATGATGTTGGTTTGGCCTTTCATAGATAACTTGTATAAGCTTGAGGAACTTACATTCCAATCCTATCTTCATGAGTGTCTTGATTAGGAATGGGTGCTAGATGTTGTCAAATGCTTTTTCTGCATCTATGGATATTATCATATGCTTTTTATCCTTTTTCTTCTTGATGTAGTGTATAATATTGATGGATTTTCTAATGTTAAAGTATCCCTATATCTCTGGGATGAATCCTACCTGGTCGTGGTTGATGATATGTTTTATATACTTTTGTATTCTGTTGGCCAATATTTTGTTAAGGATTTTTGCATCTATGTTCATTAGATATATTGGTCTGTAATTTGCTACATCTGAGGAGTCTTTGCCCTGTTTGGGTATCAAAGTTATGCTGGCTTTGTAGAATGAGTTTTCGAGTTTGCCATCCTCTACAATGTTATGGAATACTTTGTGGAGAATCGGTGTCAACTCTTCCCTGAATGCTTGGTAGAATTCTGCTGTGAAGCCATCTGACTCTGGGGCTTTTTTTGTTGGTAGGTTCTTGATGACCCTCTCTATTTCTTCTTTCGTTATGGGTTTTTGGGGTTCTTGACCTCTATCTGAGATAATCTAGGGAGAGACTGTTTTTTACAAGTATTTATCCATGTCTTCCAGGTTTCTGAATTCATTAGAATACAGAACTTTGTAGTACTCTGTGATTATCCTTTTAATCTCATCGGGGTCTATTGTTATTGCTCCTGTTCCATTCCTCATCGTGCCTATTGATGTTTGCTCCTTTCTGTCCTTGGTAAGTTTTTCCAGAGCTCTGTCAATTTTGTTAATCCTTTTGTAGAACCGGCTTTTAGCTACATTTATCTTTTGTATTTTTCTCTTGTCTTCCCAGTGTCTTAACTCTTCCCTGATTTTTATTATTTCTTTTCTCTTGCTATTGGAGGGGTTGTTCTGCTGACTCTGTTTTAGTTGTTGGAGGTTTTGTGTTAATGTATCTGTCATAGGCTTCTCTTCTTTTTTCAAATATGCATTTAATGATATCAAGCTACCTCTGATAACTGCCTTCTCTGTGTCCCATAAGTTATGATATGTTGTATGCTCATTCTCATTAGTTTCTAGAAACTTACTAATATCCTCTGTAATCTGGGCCTGTGCCCATTCATGTCGCAGGAGATCACTGTTCATCCTCCAATTTGTTGCCCTTGCTTTCTTGGACAGCTTTTAATTAATCTCCAGCTTTATAGCGTGGTTATCTAAGAAAGACGTCTAGATAATATCTATATGTTTGAATTTACTCTGCCTTGACATATGTCCCAGCATGTGGTCTATTCTTCAAAAAGATCCATGTGAACTTGAGAAGAATATTAATTTATTTTTTGTATTTGGATGGAAAGCTCTATAAATGTCTATCAGGCCCTGTTGCCTAGTTACATTGTTTAGTTCTATGACCTCTTTGCTGAGCTTCTTTCCCAATGACCTGTCTTTCTCTGATAGCGGAGTGTTAAATTCACCTACTATGATTGTTGAGTGCATGATTTCTTTTTTCATCTTTTTAACAGTTTGACGAAATTTGTTGCACCATTATTAGGAACGTAAATATTCATCTTGGTTTACTGAACCTTGGTTTACTGAACCTTTGAGCATTATGTAGAGTCCTGCTTTGTCTCTTTTTATGGTTTGGATCTTGAGATCCATTTTGTTGGAGATTAAGTTAGCCAACCCTGATTTTTTTGAGTAACCATTTGATTGGCAAACTTTCTGCCAGCCTTTTATTCTTAGCATATTCTGGTCTGTTCGCTTAAGATGTGTATCTTGCAGGCAACAGATGGATGGATTATGTTTTCTGAACCATTCCTCATGCCTTTTTCTTTTAATGGATGAATTGGGTCTATTGGTGTTCAGAGTTATTATCACTATCTGTGGATTCATAATTGTCATATCCTGTTTTGTGTTTTGGGTGTTTACATATCTCACTTCATATCAGTGTGCTGTGTTTAAGTGGAGATTTTCTATCTTGTCTTCTTTTCCATCTGAGACCCTGTTGCCCTGGTAATTGTTGGATGAGTCAGACTGCTGTGTACGCAGAGTTCCTCAAATGCTTAGTGACCATCAGTGGTGAGATGTTTCAGCGACTGGAGTGGGGTCTGGGGCCTCAGTGAGTGCTCCAAGGCTTCTTTGGCCTGGTCTGTCAGAATTTTAAAAATGAAAACATAATTTTTAACAAAATTTTGGGAGCAAAAAGGAAAACATGGAGAGAGAGAAAGGAGGAGAAAATATAAAAGATGAGAGGAAAGAAGGTATAATAGTGCAAGTGGAAAAGAAAAAAGAGATAGAAGGAAAACGTATAGAAAAGGGACAGAAGAGAATTAATAGTAATAATGAAAAAGGAGGAAGAAAGAAAAGAAAACGCAGATAGCAAAAGAAAAAAACAGCATGATATATATATATATATATTTAAAATTTTCCCCCTTCTCTTCCCTCCAAGTTCTAGTGATGTCTAATAGAATGCGAGGTGGGAGAGGCCTTGCTGTCACAGGACGTGGTGTTGAACTGGGCTCCGGAGCTGGGCTATGGGGTACGGGTAGGGGGTGGTGGAGTGGGGGAGAAATGCTCTTCACATTAGCAATCACTCCCAGGTCCCTGCAGTCCGGTGGAGTTGAGCCTGTGGGCACAGGCTACACAGGAGGGAGCAGCGTCACAGGGGCGAGCCTCCTGCACCGTGTGGAAAAAGCAAGGGCGGCAAGGGTTGCTGAGGGAGGCACAGGCCGCAGCACTCGCCTCCTATGCAGACTGGGAAGGGCTGGGGCAGGATTAGACGCTGGCGCTGGGGACCCCGCAGGGCACCGCAGTGGTGAGAGCCGGCCAGAGCAGTCAGATGGCTCTAGCGGGGACTGGAAAGTCGCATCCTAGGCTCCCTAGCAGGCAGGCGCCTATTCCTTGAGCCGCTGGCCCTGTGAGTGGCACAGGGTTCTCCTCAACAACGCGGTCCGAGCCGGCTCTGGTGGGAAACAGCGGACAATATCACCTACCTTCTGCCTAAAGAGGGACATGCAGCAGTGGGCAGGCTGGGCACTCGGAGCTGCTGGCCGCTGGAGACCCCACAGTACTCTGGGGTGGACAATACCACTCTGGCGGGAGCGGAAAGCCCTGTCACTTGCCCTCCCCCCTGGGAGGAACGCGCCTTGGCTGGCTCAGAGCTTGGAGCTTCCTCCCACTGGAATCCCCTAAGTGCTCTGGGGGGAGGGGGGGCGGGGCAAAGCCACTCCGGCAGAAGTGCAAAGCCCTGTCGCTTGCCCTCCCAATAAGCTTGAGTGCCCACTGTTTGGGCAGGAGGCTTAGCGTTCTGGGCTACAGGCCCTGGGCTCTGAGGTGACACAGGCCAGCCTGAAGTGGCTCCAGCAGAAATGCAGTGTAGTGCATAAAAGTAGGAGGGGCTCTGGCTGCAGGCTCATGCTGGTGGGAATTGCGCAGTGCAACTTCCCGGGAAGGGAGTGGAGCGGGAACTAAGCTGATGCAGGCGGGTGGCTAGGCAAACGGGGTGCCGGTGCAGAGGTCACAGGCAGAAATGGGGGTAGATGGTCCCCATGGAGGTCGCCCAGGCAGCCACTGGTAGTTTGCTGGTCAGTTACCCGGCCTTGTGTGAATGGAGGGAAGGATGCGGGCCCAAGGGCAGATGGCTGCCAAGTGGGGAGAGGGGAACTGTGGGAAAGGGAAACTTCTCTCCTAGTGGGGTCCCCTGAGTGGGCAGCTGCTTTAGGGCGTCCCGCCACAGCTGCATGTGTCTCGGCAGAGCAGGCAAGCGACTCCGGGTGTGGGGTCCTGGTCTGCGGATGGAGTGGGGCTATAGCTGGTCATAGCTGCGGTGGCAGCGGCCTAATGACCTGAGATGTCCCAAGAATCAGATCCTGGATCACCGAGGCCCCGGCTCAGGACAACAGGACAAATGCCTAGGGTGGGGGTGGGGTGCTGTCCCGGGGGATATTTCACTCACCAGACTCTGTCCACTCGGCTACTTGGACACCAAACCTGCCTTGTCAAAAGATCTCTCCGAGTATGTGGGTCCCCTGATCTGCCATCTTCCCAAAAGTAAAGAGTTAAATCTTTATCTGAAAAAAAAAGACAGTCTGAAATATTTTAGATAGAGTCGAATACAATTAGTATTTTTGTTGTTTCTTTGTATTTTTCCTTTTGAGATGATTACTTGGGACCTTCTTTAGTGAACTTGTGGTATGTGACAAATAATGAAGTAGTGATTTTCAATGGGGGTGGCTTACACAGAAGAAGCACTTTGAACTGTTGTAGAGGGGGTTGTCACAATGACTTGTTTTTAGGGGCCACCAAGTAAGTTTGACTCATTGGAATCTTGTATACAACAGCCGGAAACGCAGCACAGTCCTGTACCCTTTCCCAGTTGTTATTCTGTTTGAGCCCATTGTTGCCGTAACCATGTCAGTCCAGCTCTTCAAAGGTCTTCTGCTTCTCTGTTGCCTGCTCCTACAAGGCACTGTCAGTCTGAATGGACCTGATGTCAGTGAGCTTGGTTTTGTTTGTTTGTTTTTTACAAGTATGATATCCTTTTCCAGGGACTGGTCTGTCTTAATAGGAGCCCTGGTGGTCTAGTGGTTACATGTTGGGCTGTGCTCTGCATGGTCGGCAGTTTGAAAAGAGCAGCAGCTCCTGAATAGAAAGACTGGGCTTTCCGTACCAGGAAACTGTTGCAGTCTGAGAAACCTTCAGTGGGTCTCTATGAGTCAGCATCGACTCAGCAGCAGTGAGTTCGGCTTGGTCTCTCTTGAAAGCATGTTAAAGTATGTGCAAAGTCTCACTGTCATCTCTTCAAAGGAGCTTCTGGCTATGCGCCTGGTAATCCAGATTTGTTTGTTCTCTAACAGTCCACGGAAGTTTAAGTTTTCTTTGCCAACATTACAATTCAAATGTATAAATTCTTCTACACTATTTCTTATTCAACATTCACATGCATATGAGGAGAATTAAAATGTGGTACATTGGGTCAGGCATACTTTAGTCCCCAAAGTAACATCCTTGCTCTTCAAAACTTTAAAGGTAACTCATGCAGCCGATTTACTTAATGCAGCGAGTTATTTGATCTTGTGACTGTTGTCTCCATGAGCATTGATTGTGGGTCCAAGCAAGATGAAATCCTCTACAACTTCAAGTATTCCTCAGATTTTCATTTTTTTTACCTATCGATCTAGTTGTGAAGATTTTTGTGGCGGTTCTTTACATTGAAGTGTAATCCATTTGGAATGGTGTCATCTTTAATCTTTATCAGCAAGTGCTTGAAGTCCTCCTCACTTTCAGCAAGCAAGGTTTCTGCCAATGAGGATGCCTCGTTCTCCTTCATATAACCCAGCTTCTCTGATTATTTTCTCAGCACAAAGATTGTATGTTAATAGGATACAACCTTGATGCGCACTTTTCCTGATTTTAAACCATGAGACATTCCTTTGTTTTATTTGAATGCTTGCCTCTTGGTCTGTAAGCAGGTTCTACATGAACACAATAAAGGGTCCTGGAATTCTCATTCTTCTCAATGCTATATACATAGTTTCTTGTGATCACACACTGAATGCCTTTACATTCTCAGTAGAAACCAAGTAAACATTTTCTAGTGTTTTCAGTGAATGAAATATGCAAAAACCTGGAGTAAGAAAACCAGAAACAAAGAGAAGTTTCAGTATATCTTAAGCAGCAAAACTGAAAAAATTTTAAGCCCCACGTTGCAATGTTAAAAGATTCTATGAACAAAATATTGAATGATGCAGGAAATGTCAAAAGAAGAGGGAAGAAGAAAACAGACTCACTCTACCAAAAAGAACTAGTAAACATTCTAGCATTTCAAGAGGTAGCATAGGAGGGGTACCCCACAAAAATGAAATTTCCCCCTGAATTTTGTATTTAATTTTTTTTAAAAACAACATTATTATCTTCAAAGTATTCTCCATTACACTTAATATACTTGTCAAATCTGCAATTTCATTGTTGAAAACATTTTTTCAAACTCATCTGTTTGGTTGACTGACAGCACCTCCCTTGTTGCATTCTTCACCTCTTATACATCACCAAATCACTGTCCTTTCATGTCCATCTTTATTAGCAGAAACAAAAGAAATTGAAGAAACTAAGTCATCTGAGTAAGGTGAGTGGGGCAAGAGAGGCATCCTGTTTTTTTGCCAAAAACTGGTGAAATTGAGATGGTTGCATGAGCAGGTACATTGTCATGGTGGCAAAACCAGTTCCCCATCTGCCACAAATCAGGCCTTTTGTATTGCACACTCTTATGTAAACTTTTCAGAACCTCTAAATAGAAAGCTTGATTAATACTCTGATCTGGTGGAAGAAACCCCAAATGCACTACAATGTGAGTGGACATTTTCATCCTTTCGGGAAGTTGATGGACATCCAGAGCAAGGTTTGCCATCAATCGACATTTCACCTTTTTTGAAACAAGAAACCAAATGTACATTTGAGTTTCCCCCTAATACTGTCCTTGAAAGTTTATTTCAAAATCACAACAGTTTCTGTGCCATGTTTTCTGAGCAGGAAGCAAAATTTCACTGCTGCATGCTGTTCTCTTAAATTGGCCATTAAAAAAAAAAAAACATGGTTCAGTGAAACTGCTTTTACAAAAAATTTACTGTGACCAGAGAGAACCTTCCCAGAAGACACGACTTGGTACACTAACTCAGAGCGAGTTGCTCGATGCTTACATAGCAGGAAAAATGTATACTATGAAAGTTCTGCTCCACCGAGTGTAATTCTGGCTTTGGGGGATAGTTCCTCAAGGGATCCAGAGCCAATGGTACTGTAAAAAGAATTCCAATGTACGCCAAAGGCCTTGGTCAATAGCAAGGCTCCATGAATTCAAGGAATATCTATTGACTGTTTCTACACACCGATGACACACTGCACGCACTCCATCTTCTATAACACGAAATTTGGAAGACAGCTGCCTGGCTCACCAACATGAAGAGATCTATATGTGTGCCCATTACAAATGAAGATGTCCACTCAAATGCAAATTATAGAATGATATTAATATCGCATGCAAATATTTTTTTTCTAAAGATGATTCAACAATGGTTATGTCAGGACATGATCAGGGTGCTGTCATAAATTCAATAAGAGTCAGAAGGGGAAGTGAAATAAGGGCTATCACTACTGACATCACAGGATCATAGGCTAATAACTATAAAATGTAGTCAGTTGGAGTCAACATAATTACATATTGTAGCATAGAAATATCAGTTACATTTGAGAAGAGATGATCCTTTCAGGTATTAACATAATTTGAACACTAGGTTATATTTATTTGAAGTTAAAAGAGATTCATTGAGTGGCACTGTCTGACAAATTTTGGCTTGCTTCCTGCAAGGCTGGTGTTTCAAATCCACCACCTTCTCAGCAGGCTGTTGTTTCAAATCCACCATCTTCTCAGCAGAATAAAAGATGAGGCCATCTAATCCATGAAGGAATCCATACATAGGGTCTCTGTGAGTTAGAATCAGCTCAATGAAAGTGAGCTGGGGCTTTTTAATTCATTTGGTTTACTGCAGGCTTGGTTATTACTCTGATTATGGAAGCCATACCGCTGGTGTTTTAAATGCCATTAGAATAACCCATGGTATACAGATTTTAGCAGTACCTCCAGAATAAGACAAACCAGAAAGAATGGCTAATAAATGACACTGGAGATGAGCAACGGGAAACCTTATAAAGTACAATGAAACCGTGTAGACTCTCTTGGTATGACATGTTATCAGCAAAGATCAATGGCTGGATGCTGACGTCATATTTGATGAATCAGAGATCCAGTAAGAGCAAGGTACACCCTCTGTGGGGAAAAGTGGCACAGTCCATGAAATATGAGCCCAACATGCCAGAGAGCATGGAAATGATGCAAACTGGGAAATATCTTGTGAGTTGGACATAGAGTCACCATGAGTTATTTGGATTGACTAGATTATCTATCTGTCTGGGTCTAAAATATTTCTGTGTAACACAAAATAGGTTTTCTTTTTGCATATTTTAAATATATGCCTAATACAACCGATTTTAACTTAATTTAATATTTTACAAATGCATGTAAATTCAGATAAGATTGTATTTGGCTTTATTAAAAGTATAATAAGCATTACTCCTCTATAAAAATATTTTTATATCTGTTACACTCACTCTAATTCTATACACACATTAATATTCTTATTTAATACTATATCAAGAAATTCAATACAATTAAAGGATGCCATTATTCAGTTGAACATTTAAATTGAGTTGCATAATATTAACATATACCATGGCTGCCATGACAGCCAGATTTGTTTTCTGCTTTACTGTTTTTCTATTGGAGCAATGACACAACAAAAGTAGAATGTTTGCAAGGAAGAAAATTGGAAAAGTTATTTTATATAATAAGTTCTTATTTATAATGTTGCCTATGCAATGTTTAAAGCATCTTTGAATCAGAAGGTTATAAGCTCATCTTTTTTCTTTCTATTTTATGAACACATGATTGAAAATCCAGTAAGTCAGCAGTTCTATTCAGAAATTAATAAAACCAACCATACAGGACTTTATAAATACAAAGAGAAAAACTCAAATGAAATTTACATTGATAATACATACATTTTCAAAAATATTTATAAGAATATGAATATTCTTAATTATAAGCTATGGGAGTAAAGTCGGTCAAGAAAAACGTCATTGTCTTTAGATGAAAAATGCCTTCCCTTTATATACAAATTATTCTCTCTCTCTCCCTACACACGCGCACACACACACACACACACACACACACACACCTCCCTAGAATTCACCCTGCTGTTCACATTCTCTCTTATTTCTTTCCTCTTCTTTACCAAAAAAGCCCCTGCAGATGTTGCTCAAGTCTTTGGCTGCCCAGAACTCATTCCTAATTCCTCCTATTTTCTCAATATTTTGCATCTTATTATTTTAATCTCATTTCTTTGAAAGATATAAACCCATATATGAAACTCCTAAATTTAGATTCTCAGCTTGCTCTCTCCTTACTTCAAAACTCCAAATTGTGTATATCTAACTCTCTATCTACATTGCCATAGAGTGTTTCTTAAGGGGCACACTTTACATATAAAATAGAGCTCTTGTCTCCACAGGGAGTGTTAAGGGGACAGTAGATGACAGAGTGACTGATAGTCAAAGGGGCAATTCGAGCCCATCAGTCAATTCATGGGAAAAGATGAGCTTTCTTCTGTAAATATTTACAGCCTCAGAAACCCAAAGAAACAACCCAAGGTTGGTGTTTTAGACAGGGTTCTTTAGAGAAATAATACACACACAGAGCAAGAAGGATTATAACAGCTAATTAGTCCACACAGCAGTACAGAGGGCTTAGTTCAACTCACTTCTGTGGAATAGTTAATATACTAGAAGTCCTTCAACTCACCAGGGCTACTGGGTCTAAGATCAAGGGATCAGACAGTTGAGTCTTCCATAGAGGAATTCAGGCAGTGTAGCCACAGACAGCAAACAGCAGGCAGGTCACCAACAGTCAGACGACAGGATCCAACAGTCCCAAGCTCAAGAGTGGATATACCAGCAGCGTGGCGAAGCAGGTCTCAAAGGATCCTCAAGCTCTAGCGACACAACCCACAGGTTGGATGTGGCATGGTTAGTGTAGCTCTCAAGCTAAGGCAGAGAAGTAGCTAAGGCAAGTCCATGCTGTTCTTATCACCAGAGAGTAAAAGAGAAACAGGCAGGGTGTGCTGAGTCATTTATCCCTTTGCCGCCCAATTAAACTGCGATCTTATTGGCCAGGTTGGCAAAATAAATCTACAAATCACAGTCTACCCCTTGCCACTTTGGCACCTGTACACAATTCACAGTCTACCCCTTGCCACTTTGGCAGCTGTACACAATTATATATATATTCCTGAGGGATCTGGGGCATTAGATGTCCTGTCAGGATTGGGTTTCTATAACTTACTATTTACTATAATAACAGAGCATGGTAATATGAAGAATCGACCTATGGGATCTCCTGGATTCCAGACATATTCTTCTTTACTTCCAGTATGAAGCACCAGTCCAACTTCTCCTTGGTAATTAGGTTCAATCACACAACTCAATAGAGTGACACCCTTCCTGACCTGTTGATCCAAAGGCATGAGAAACCCAAAGTGGCCAGGGGTAATGTTCAGCTGCCAGTTCAGTGGAATCCCTGCTGTGTTTCCAGGTTGGAGAGTTCCTTCCTTTGGGACCAGGACCTCTAGGCCTGAAGCACATAAGGTTTCTGTGATAGCAAGCAAAAATGCTGCAAGGGGATCACTAGGAGTAATAGTGAGTGGTGCCACTCCGGCTTCCACCCCTTGGTTCCTGGACCCATGAACTCTGGCTATTGGAGACACAGCATCATACATTGGCCTTTCGTTTAGAGCATATATAGCCTCCTGGAGAACATTGCCTCAGCAAGTTTTTGCCCCCTATCTGGTGCCATAATTGTGTCTTTAGGAGCCCATTCCATCATTCTATGAAGCCAACTGTTTCAGGATGATGAGGAACATGGTACAACTAGTGGACTCCATGGGAATGGGCTCATTGTACTTCATTTGTTGTAAAGTGAGTTCCTTGATCTGAAGCAATGCTATGGGCTGGGCCAGTGGATGAGGCACTCTGTAAGTCCATGAGTAGTCGTTTTGACAAAAGCATTGCATGAAGGGAAGGCAAATCCATATCCAGAGTAGGTGTCTATTCCAGTAAGAATAAAACACTACTCCCTCCCTGACAGAAGTGCTCATATGTAATCAACCTGGCACCAAGAAATGGTCCCATATCTTGGATTTAATATTGATTTCTGCTACTGGCAAATGGGGAACTCAGCAGTGGCAGTGCCAATTCAGCAGAGGAAAGAGGAGGAATACACTCTATAGTGCATGTCATGTTATTCACGTGATTGTTAAAATCCTCCTCTTCAGAGGTAACCCTTTGGTCAGCATTCACATGAGACATGATTATCCTGAACTTCTTGGTCCATTCAGAGAGGTCTATCCACATACCTCTTCCCCACACCTCCTTGTCACCAATTTTCCAATCATATTCCTTCAAATTCCCAGATCATCCAGCCAAGCCATTAGCCATAACCCATGAATCAGTGTACAATCTCACATCTGGCCATTTCTCCTTGTAAGCAAACTGATCAGCCAGTTGTACTGCTCGAAGTTCACCACTGTCCTTTAGTGAGATCCCAGAAAGGGGCTGTAGTGCTGCTGCTGTACATATTGTGCAGAGCCATCCGCAAACCAAGCATGACTTTTCTGTTCTTAAGTTAAGTTATCTTAAGGAACTCCCTAGGAAGCCATTGGTGCAGCCTAGGAGAAGGAAGGTATTGTGACAGGAATGGAGACTGTTGTCATTTGAGTCACTTCTTTTTTTATATATACATCATTTTATTGGGGGCTCACACAACTCTTATCACAATCCATACATACAACCATTGAGTAAAGCACCCTAATACATTCGTTGCCCTTATCATTCTCAAAATTTGCCTTCCACTTGGGTTACTGGAATCAGCTCATTTTCCTTTTTTCCCTCCCCTCCCTCCCTGTTCCCCCCTCCGTCATGAACCCTTAATAATTTATAAATTATTATTTTATCTTATACTGCCCGACAGCTCCCCTCACCCACTTTCCTGTTTCCCATCCCCCAGAGAGGAGGTTACATTTAGATCCCCGAGATTGGTTCCCCCTTTCTACACCCCTTCCCTCCCAGTGTCACCACTCTCACTGCTGGTCATGAGGGGTTCATCTGTCCTAGATTCCCTGTGTTTCCAGATCCCAACTGCACCACTGTGCATCCTCTGGTCTAACCGGGTCTGCAAGGTAAAATTGGGATCATGATAATTGGAGGGAGGAAGCGTTCAAGAACTAGAGGAAGGTTTTGAGTTTCATTGTTGCTACACTGAACCCTGAGTGACTCATCTCCTCCCCACTACCCCTCTGCAAGGGATGTCCAGCTGTCTACAGATGGGCATTGGGTCCCCATCACACACTCCCCTCATTCACGATGCTATGATTTCTTCCCCGCCTTTGTTGTTTGAAACCTGGACCCCTTGGCCCTTCATGGTCACACATGTTGGTGTGCTGCTTCCATGTGGGCTTTGTTGCTTCTGGGCTAGATGGCCACTTGTTTGCTTTCAAGCTTTTAAGTCCCCAGACGCTATATCTCTCAATAGCCGGGCACCATCAGCCTTCTTCACCACACTTACTTATACACACATTCATCTTCAGCGTTTACATGGGTGATCACACAATGATGGTTTTTGCTCTTTGGTGTCTGCTACCTGATCCCTTCAACACCTCATGTTCACACAGGCTTGTGTGCTTCTTCTCTGTGAGCTTTGTTGCTTCTGAGCTAGATTACGGCTTGTTTGCCTTCAAGATTTAAAGACCCCAGATGCTATATCTTTTTGGTAGCTGGGCGCCACTAGCTTTCTTCACCACGTTTGCTTATGCACACGTCGGTCTTCAGCGATCATGTTGGGAAGGTAGGTATCATGGAATGACCATTTAGCTGAGCAAGGTGCTATTGTAAGGAGGGAGTGTGCACAAGGAGGCCCAATGTCCACCTTCTTCCCTACTACTGAGCCTATAAATATATGCACCTAGGTCTCTTTCCCCCACAATCATAAATATATTAACATATATACATGTCTGTATTTAGGCTTCTATGCATGCTCTTTGCCTCCTATTGCTTTCCTCTTTCCTTATGCTTTCTTCCTGTTCCACTACCATGTTCAGCCAAGGAGGTCCCAAGGGAGTATAAAGGATGGACTTTGGGGCCAGGATGTGGCACCCCATTGGACTCATCCGGAAAACACTCCTAAAGGCCAACAAACAAACCTTGAACTACTAACAGATTTTTCTGCTGTCTTTTTTTTCTCTCCTTTTAAATTTTGTATGTCAGTGGCTTTTTTGTTTGTCAGCATGTCGGTGTTGCTGCTGTCAACGACATATTCTTATAGGCTACTTTGGTGCTGTAAAAGCCATCTGCATTTTTATGCACTTAATCCTATAGCTGCAGGTCCACCTAGATAAGATAGGCTGGACAAACAATGTGAGAAGGAAACAACGGGACCAATGGTCCCGGAGGGGCAGGAGAGTGTGGGAGGAAGGGAAGGGAGGAGGTGTTGGCCAACCCAGGGACAAGGGAAAAATAAGTGGTTCAAAACCAGTGGAGGGAGGGAATGAGAGGACTGGTAGGGAGTGAGCAAGGGCAAGGTAACTGAGGGGAATTACTGAAACCAGAATGAAGGTTGAGTCACTTCTTCATGCAGCTTGTTTGTGCCTTCAGGTTCTGCTCTAGCCTGATCTTGTATATACCACTTCCACTTAACAATGGAGTGTTGCTGTGCCCATGAACTTTATGACTCTGTGCGTCAGAGAAATACCCAGTTCATTATGGGCAGTTCAAGCCTCATGGTGAGGCATTCAGTCTCCACTCAGGCTCACTCACAGGCCAACAGCAATTGTTCAAAAGGGGAGTAATTGTCTGCAGAAGATGGCAGCACTGTACTCTAAAATCCCAATGGTCTACGCTGTGATTCACCAACAGGGGTCTGCCAAAGACTCCACACTGCATCTCTATCTACAACTGACACCTCTAGCATCATCAGGTCAGCTGAATCGTCTGGTCCCAGTGGCAAAGTAGATTACTCAGCAACCTGAACCTGTTGCAGATTCTTTTCTTGTTCTGGACCCCACTCAAAATGGGAGGCCTTTCATGTCACTTGATAAATAGGTCGAAGTAGAAAACACCCAAATGAGGGATATGTTGCCTCTAAAATCCGAAGAGGCCCACTAGGCATTTTGTCTGTTTAGTTGTGGGTGAGGCCGGATGCAGTAGTTTATTCTTCACTTTAGTAGGAATGTCTCAACGTACCCCACACCACTGGATCCCTAGAGATTTTACGGAGGTGGAGGGTTCCTGAATCTTCATTGGGTTAATTTCCCAGCGTCTTGCATGCAGATGTTGTACCGATGAATCTAAAGTCTTTGGTACATCCTCCTTAGTGGGTCTAATCAGCATAATGCCATTAATATAAGGGACTAGTGTGGCATTTTGCTGAAGAGAAAGGCGATCAAGTTCCCTTTGTACTAAATCATGGCACAGTGCCAAAGAGTTGATGTACATCTGGGGGAGAGTTGTGAAGGTGTATTGTTGTCTCTGCCAGCTGAAGGCAAAGTGCTTCTGGTGGTCCTTCGAGAATGGTATTGAGAAAAAAGAATTAGCCAGATCAATAGCAGGATACCAAGTACCAGGAGAAGTATTAATTTGCTGAAGCAATGAAATAGCATCTGGAACAGCAGCTATAATTGGAGTCCCCACATGGATAAGTGTATAATAATCCACTGTCATTCTCCAGGATCCATCTGTTTTCTTTATAGGCCAAATAGGTGAATTCAATAGGAATGTTGTAGGAATCACCACCCCTGCATCCTTCGTCTTTGATGGTGGCACTGATCTCTGAAATCCTGCCAGGAATATGGTATTGCTTTGGGTTTACTATTTTCCTAGGTAATGGCATTTCTAATGTTGTCCACTTAGCCTTTCTGAGCACAATTGCCCTTATTCCACATTTCAGGGATCCAATATGGGAGTCCTGCCAGTTACTAAGTATATCTATTCCTATGATGCATTCTGGAACTGGAGAAATAACCACAGACTGGGTCCCTGGGCCACTGGACCCACAGTTAGGTGTACCTGAGTTGAAACCCCATTGACAACTTGACCTCCATATGCCCCCACTCTGACTGGCGGGCCTTCAAACCACTTTTGGTCTCCTGGAATTAGTGTCAGTTTAGAGCTAGTGTACAGTCATCTCCCAAAAATTGATTATTTCCTTTTTCCCTGAATGAACAGTCACTCGTGTGAAAGGCCGCAGGTCCCATTGGGGAAGGCTAGAAGAAAGACTAACAGTATAGACCTTCGGTGATGGAGCAGGGTCCTCCTTCCAAGGGACCTGGCCTTCCCCTCATTCAAGGGATTGTAGGTCTGTGAACTAGCTCAGGTATGGGAATTGATTGGGTGGTCAAGACTTGATTCTTCTGCTTACCTGATGTCGCTTTCTTCCACCTGCAAAGATCACATAAATATTTCATAGGTTTCCCATGTAGCTCACTGTTAGGAACACTGTGGCTAAGTAGTCAATGCCATAAGTCCTCATGAGACAGGTGGCTTTGATCACTATGGAAGCCTTGCTGTCCATTACAATAACCACGTCCACACTGTCTCTGTTGATCCAACACTGACATCTGCCCTCTACCATCAGGTGACCCAGTCAGCCCCCTTGTAGGCAAGTATCAGAGTTCACCTAGGGCAGTTCCTACTGTAAATCCAGGTGTACATGAAATAGCAATCATAGGAACTTCAGAGATGCTGGGGTCCACTTCACAAACTTGTTCCTTATGGCTTTGGTAAAAGGTATATCCTCGGGACACTCCCTTTTTGGTTCTAGGGGATTGTCTTGGTAGACCCATTCCAAATACCAATTTCCCTAGGCTTTTGGATGCCTTCTTCTACAATGTACCAAGGTAGGTCAGATACTTCAAATTGATCTAATCTAATCCGTCTGAAAGCCCATGCTTCAATCAACCAATCAAATAAGGAATTGGACCTTTTCTTAACCTCTCTTGCTGAGACATTGAAAGAAGAATCTGTGCTTAGGGGCCCCATATCAAGAAACTCAGACAAGTCTAATGTTACATTCCTTGCACCAGTATGCCACACCATTCGTAACCATTCCCAGGGATATTCCCCAGGCTTCTGTTTATATATATATTATAAAACTCCAGCAGATCTTTATAAGTATAGCGCACTTTCTTCCTGAGACATCATCTGAACGTCACCTTTAGGATCTTTCTGAGATTTAATTGTAGTTACAAGTCTAGAGGAAATAATACAGTGGTTCTTAACCTTCCTAAATTCTGTGACCCTTTAATACCGTTTAATACCGTTCCTCATGTTGTGTTGACCCCCAACCATAAAGTTATTTCCATTGCTTCTGCATAGCTGTACTTTTGTTACTGTTATGAATCAGGCAATCCCTGTGAAGGGTCATTCGACACCCCCCCCCCCCTCCGCCACAGGAGTTGCTACCCACAGGCTGAGAAACACTGAAATAATGGGTGGTGAGGGTGTTTACTGGGTGCTCTCAGTGAGGCATCTCCCCCAGCCAATGCTACAGATGCAGCCCCACCTGGCATTTCATCTTGGTCAGTTTGGTTAATCTGTGCAGGTGTGCATTGTTTTACTGATGCGGATAAATCCCCTCAGGTGGAAGGGGTAGATCTATGGACTGGAGTGGCCCAATCAGGCTCAATATCTTCCTCTTCTGGAACATCACCCCATATATTTCCATCCCATGTTTCAGGATCCCAATTCTTTCTGATTAATACCCTTCCTTTCATATCAGACACTGTTCTAGACCTGCAATTCAGCTGACTCTGTAATCCTGCTACTTATATGTTGAGACTTTAGATTTGGTTTTCAGAAATGCCAGCTCTATTATTAGAGGAGAGCAGACTCTCCTTTGTAGCACCTGCAGAAGCTTTTAGGTCTGTTATTTGGCACTTGAGACTTGCTTCTGAGGTTCTGAAATCATCCTTTCCTTGATCACATTTTCTATAGTAAGGAAGATTAGTCAACCAGTTTTACTGTACTTCTCATCCTGACAAAACTGCTGGAAAATATCAAAGAGATGATCACACGGAGCCTCTTCTCTCACCAGCACTTCATGTATTGGTGGTGATGCTGTGGATATTAGCTTTCCTGCTCCACACCATGGAGTCACACCGCCCACTCTAGTTAGAATAGCAGACTTATCCCTGCCTCTAGTGGTGGAGATAGCCTAATCACCCTGGAGAGCCAATTTGAGAATCCCATATTTATGATCTTGTTTCTCTAGAAACCTACCTATCGCAGTTGGTCTGTAGAATCAACTTAATGGTAGTGAGTTTTGTTCTTCACACACACACACACACACACACACACACTATTTCTTTCCTACAGGCATCCCTTTTTCAATTAGTGACAATTACTCAAACCAAAATTTAAAAAAATATAATCATGATAATTTTTCTCTTATTATCATACTCATTATGATGTATAACTTCACATTTCCTTTTATTTTAAATTTTAAATATATGAAAACAATTCTAAAAGTATCACTAATAGAGTTCTATTCACTCATGCAAAAGTTTATTGCAAATAAATGTGTAAACCTATTTCTGTCATCGGAAGATACCTTCAGAAAATTTGTATCAGCCATCAACTATCTTTATCTCACTAGGTTGCCTTCAAAAACAGTCAAACTGTTAGGTAGTTTACCTTAGGGACTGGGGCATCCATTATTCATGCTCAGAGGTCTGAGCTAAGGCCAAGTAGGAGTGATACACTTCATATGGTCAGAGGTTCTGGATTCTGGCCAGGAAGGGTAGGTACACATGGGTGGGTGCTGCACCTGGATTGGCCCACTTAAACCAGGTAAATTCAATTCAGCCAATGGGGTTGACCTAGGTCGTCCACCACGCCTTCCCGCAGAATAATTGAAAAGGGCAAGAGCTAGAGCTGAATGTTTGACTTTCTGACCAGGCTCTAGGGAGACTGCACTGGGTGAGGGGGCTTAAACCTGAAACTTCTTCTAACTCTCATAAAACTCACTCGGATCACAAACCAGGCTTTGGCGTGAATTCTTTCTCACACAGAGCCAAGGACCGAGGTATATCTTTTCCTGAGAGATCTACCCAGTTCAATTCTAAGTGGAGAGATCATCTCAGAAGATTCTGGTAACTTTTTTTTTTTAACAATTCAGAAAGGTAATATTAATAGAATTTCTCAAGTGATACAGTATGGTAACAAGGTTTTGTTATGAAGACATTTTAAGGAAATTCCATGTGATCTACCATGGGGTGAATAAAGTCAAGACATTTGCACAAAAGATTTGTTTTAAGTTTTTATGATGAAAATGATTCTGATCATTCTACAAGGGTAACAAGGATGGTCCTGAAAGAATTTCTTTGGAAGTCCCTACTCCATCCACACTACAGGCCTGATATTGTCCCTCCTGGCTTCTTCTTTTCCCATATTAAAAAAAATAATAATCATTAAAGATAATTTTAGACCTTTAAGGAGGCCCAAATTACTGTTCTGATGGTGAAAATCTTGAGAAAAAATTGTTCTTGAAGGATTATAGAAATAAATACACCGCTTTAGAAATGTATAGACTTTGAGGGAGGATGTGTGAGGAACGACTTCAAATTTTGATCTTCTGTTTTATTTATTCCGTGATATGTTGTTGTTGTTGTTGTTAGGTGCTGTCAAATCAATTACAATTGATAGAGATCCTGTGTACAACACAGACATGTCCTCGCCCTGTACCAAGCTTACAATGGTTACTGCAAGCCCATCTTTGCAGCCAAGGTGTCACTTCACCTTGACCAGGCTCCTCCTCTCCTTCATTGCCCTTCTCTTTATCTAAGTATGGCAGTCTTTTACATTGTCATTTAAATTTTGCCTACAAAATCTGGTCACTTAATTAGACCTTTGCTTCCATATGCATCTCTATTTTTATAACTCCTCCTCTGGATGATTTTTATAGACACTTTCCCTCCCAAAATCTTGTCTCAGCACAGCGGTAGCTAGAGTAAATGTTTTTATAACCAATTCTAAGATTATGCCACGATTGCCCAAAGTATGACCTACCTACCTAGTTCTACAAATTAAATAAGTAAATAAAATTCGACACTGGTTCCCACACCCCCTCTCCTTAATTTCATCTCATAGAGCTCTGAGACCCCTTGTTTGGTGCTCTTCCTGCCCGAAAGTACTAAAACCTACATTACCATGAAGCCTTCTGGTTGGCTTTTTCTCTGCTAAAGCCAAACTTTCTCCAGACATCCATATGGCTCCTTTCTTCATTTACTTCCAGTTTTTAGTTCTTGCCCATCCTTTGAACTTGGCTGGAAATGTCACTTAAAATTATAATATCCTGGAATGTTCTATCCTTGGTTCCATCTTTAATTTATTTTGATACAAAATAAATGTACTTACTTATTCTGCTATACTGTAAACTGCATTACAGAAAGTAATTCTGTCTGATTTGCTTCTTGCTTTTTTCCAGCATCCAATAATTAACTATATTTATTGAATAAATGAAGGCCTCCAGCAGTGCATCAATGCAGGATAAAGTTTACTGTGCACAGAAGGAATGTTATCTTCCAGATTTCTGTAATTGTAATACAAATGTAATGGTAATATTTGAAAACCTTCGAATATTTTGTGGGCAAAAGTGTGCATTTTTCAATAGCTGTGCTTATGCCAGTAGTGGCATATCAGTTATAGACAATAGCTTGCATCAGCAACCATTAATAATAATAATGATAGATTACATTTTAAAATTCTCTACATGATTCACACACCAAAATTTAGGTGTCAAATTATATGAAAAAGAAATCACAGATCAATAGAATTATATTAATAAAATTAAATGCAAAAGCCAAAGAGAATAATTATTTATCAAAATTGTCTGGTGATAAATAATAGGAAGTAGAATGATTTATACTAAATGTAAAGGGTTATGTGAGGAAAATTATTTTGGAAAGAAGTTATCTTTTCTAATGTGTCACAGGTATTTTAATTCATTTCTTTAAATAGAAATATCAAATATAGTACTAATATTCTTTCATACTCTTTATACATCCAACAAGGTCTTCATAAATTGTAAAAATAAGGACCATCTAATAAGATGATCATGGGATCAATCAAGGACAAAAACGATACATCAATCTGTCAAGAAATGTTAGATATTTTACAAGTATAGAATTTTAAAAAGTTAAGTTTGTAGAAGTTTATTAAATTCTAAAATGATGATTTACAAATATTTTTATCTCATTATGATCATATTTTTTAGTTCAGTTGTGTCTCCATGAAATTTCAATGCAGATGAGTGATTAGTCAACTGTAAAACTATATCTAGAACATTTAAATCAAAGACTTGAAACTCACCACTGGCATTAACTCATCATGAACCTACAGAACAATAAGGAAACTGCTCCTTTAGGTTTTTGAAATCATAAATCAACTTTATCTCACTATGTGACTGATGGGTTTGAACCGCTTACCTTTTAATTCACAGCTCAACACTTAAGCCCAATTTGCCAGCAGGACTCCTAATCCAATGTTTTAAAGAAGAATTACGTGACCTAAAACCAACACTGTCAGAACAAAATTATTTAATTGGAATACCATATGTACTTGTATATAAGCCAAGTTTTTAGCACATTTTTAATACAGTTTTTGTGGTAAAATTAGGTGCCTCGGTTGATATTTGGGTCAACTAATACTCAAGTATATACGGTAATAGAAATCACATTAAGATCCAGTTAATAATTTTTGCTTCTGTCTTATGTAAGATTCTATGTTAGTTATTATAATTCATTGCCATTCAGTCTAAGCATACTCATAGCAATTCGACAGGATAGAGGAGAATGGTCCCTGTAGGTTTTCTGAGACTAACTCTTTAGAGTAGAAAGCCCCTTCTTTCTCCCGAGTAGCCACTGATGACCTTGTGTGGTAAGTAGCTCAACACGTAACCATAATGCTTCCAGGACTACTATGCTAGTTATTATAGAACTTTTTTTATATCCAAAAGCAAAGAGATGGATTTTAAATGTAGCAAAAGCAATTTAAATAGTTTCTTTAAAGGGTCAGAACAAAAATAAATAAATAAACAAATTCATGGAGTAATATCAAAATTATATATATACACATACATATATATATAGTAATATACTCTACTGTTTCTTATATTCAGTTGTCTTTGCCTGTTGGTTTATATAAACTTCCAATACAGCAGAGTTGTACCTACAACGTTTCCATAGCACACTTTGTTCTAGTTGCTTCTATCTCATAGCAACCTTTAAAGTCAAGGCAGACAAGCTCTTCTTTCTCCCACAGATTGTCTGGTGGGCTTAAATCCTTGAACCAAAATACCTAACCCACCAAGACATCTATAGTCATTTGTATTATTACTTTTCATCAATTATCTCTAATCCCTGTTTATTTCTCAAAAGCAAAACTAAACAAAAACATGAGAATGTGTAGAACTTGTACACAATAGGTAATTAAATCCTAGAAAGTAAATATATTCCACAATTTTTTGTGGGACTTCAAAATATTAGATATTTTGTGATTTCACTCTCCTGTGTTAAAATATAAGACAGAGTGTGAAACTGCACTATTCATTTGCAGAAATAACTGAGTTAGCCTTTGTTCCATTTTAATAGTCTACCTTATACTTAAAAATGTTATTCCTATTCCAAAATATTCATTTTTCTTTTTATATGTAAATAAACAAATCAATTGAGTCAGTTATTTCTCATTCTACTACCTATAAATCTACTATTTCTCTTTTTATATAATTTTGGGTGGAATGACTTTGAATCTTATTAACTCTTTTAAGCGTAGAAAAATTTAATAAAAGTAGGGGCTATTACTTAATAATTTCCTCTACTGATATCAGGATAGATTTTATATATGTACACATTAATATGTGTAAAGAATTTAATTTATGATAGTAAAGAAAAAGTAGAGAAGCCAAGATAGTGTCCAGGTAGATTTACCTACCCAGAGCTCCTGCTGCCAGACCAGAAAATTAATTGGTAAGGAGAATAAGACAGGGAGGACAAGTATTAAAAATAGAATCAGGGAACTAGGGTCTGGCCCCTACCATCCCCACCCTTATTGTTATTATTATTTTAATTTTCACTCACAGGTGAATCAAGAACACTGAAGCACTCTTGGTTCCTTGTTCCGGCTTGCAAGCTCTGCCAGACCCAAGCCCCTGCCTGCATGGAACTCGTCAAGAAGAAGGACACAGTGGAAGGGCTTGCTTTACCTGATTTTAGCACATACTATACAGCCACGGCAGTCAAAACATTGAGGTACTTGTATAACAACAGATACCTAGATCAATGGGAAAGGGCTGAAACCCCAGAAATAAAAGCATCAGCATACAGACACCTGATTTTTGATAAGGGCCACAAAAATATCAAATTGGAAACAGATGCACTCTTCAAAAAGTGGTGCTAGAAAAAAATGCAGAAAAATAAAAGAAGACTCTGACCTCACTCCATGTACAAGAATAAACTCAAGGTAGATCACAGACCTTAAGGTAAAACCTCAAACTATTAGGGCCATTAATGAAGGAAATGGGGACCAACCTTAGAACTTTGGCACAGGGAATACATAGGCTATTGGAAATAGGGAAGGACACAAATACAGAGGAGTCACAAATTGACAAGTGGGATATACTGAACATAAAACACCTGTGTACATTGAAATAATTTGCCAAGAGTGTAATAAAAGAGCCACAGACTGGGAAAACATCTTTAGCAATTACACATCAAACAAAGGCCTTATTACTAAAATCTATAATACTTTGCTAGCTTACAACAGGAAAAACACTAATTGTCCACTAAGGAGGTTGGCAAAGGACCTGAAAAGAAGTTTCACAAGAGCAGAAATCTGAATGGCCAATAAACATATGAGAAAATGTTCCTGATCTTTAGCCATAAGAGAAATGTAAATTAAAACAACTATGAGATACCACTAATACCCTCAAAGGCAGCCCGATTCAAAAATCAGAAAGTACAAGTGTTGAAGGGCCTGTGGTGAGATAGGAGCTCTCATCCCCAGCTAGTGGACCTGTACAGCCATTATGGAAATCGATCTGGCATCTGATATCTAAAACATATGGAAATCGAGCTACCATACGACCCAGCAATCCCCCTACAGGGCATATACCCAGAAGAGGCAAGAAACAAAACCCAGCCAGACATCGGTGTTCCTGTGTTCATCACGGTACAGTTCACATTTGCAAGGAGTTGGAAACAACCGAAATTTCCATCAATGGAAGAATGGATAAAAAAACTATGGAACATCCATACAATGGACTACTATGCATCCCTAAAAAGCAGTGATGAATGCATTATGGACATTGCCACATGGGAAGAAGTGGAGGAAATTATGCTAAGCAGAGTAAGTCAAGCACAAAAAAACAAGTACAACAAGAGTCTGCTGAGGTAAGCTGAAACAATGGGGCATAGGTGAAAAGCTACTATATACATACATTCCTGGGGTTAGGCCCAGGTACTACGGAATGGGTTAAACTCAATCCAAGGATACATATGGCAGCCAACTTATTAGGAGAGGGAAAGAAAGAGAAAGCAAAAATGACATGGGCATGGGGGTAGCAGGGCACTAATCCACCTAAGGGAAGGTATTATTTATACCTCCACAGGAGAGGGAGAGAGAGACCAGGTCAACCCTGTGCACCAAGACATGAAGACAACATAACAGCATGTATCAGGGAACCAAAAGAGAGGTCTTCGGGGCTGGCCCCAATTCCAACTATGTGGACACTGCCCCTCTACCTTATCGTCTAGAAGAATACTCCTCAGAGGACAGCACTGAAGCTACAGCTTGGGTAGAGGGACATGGCTGATTAGAGCACATAGGAGAAACGAAGAGGAAGGCGAGTGAGTGGAACACATCCTGACCCACCAAGCCCCAAGGATGATATTCCTGCTCAGAGCAGACAATGCAAAGGGAGGACCATAGAGCAGACCCCACCACGAGACATGACATCCTTCACTGAACCATAGTGCTTCCAAGGAACAACACTGGAGACACAGTGTGGGAATTGTGCTCGGTCTCACTCCATCACACTGGAGAGAAACACAACGGCATACAACAGAGCAGCAAGGGGAGCAAAGTGATGCAGTCTCCAGGGAATACCAAAATAAGGCTTTGGGGAAAGAGGGTGGCACTCCATCAGACTCAACTGGCAAATACTCATAAAGGCCAAAAACCAGGCCTGGAACTATTTACAGACCTTTTTTGTCATTGGCTTTCTTGTTGTTGCTGCTTTGTTTTTATTTTTTATTGTTGTTGGTTTTGTCCTCCTTTGTTGTTTTGTTTGGCTTTGCCTGATTTTTGTGTTTATTAATATATCTGCATGTCTATCTAGATTAGATAGGTACGATAAACAATTTGGAGATTGAGAGAGTTTAGGTTTATTGTGCCAATATTTTAGGAAACATCTGGCTGATCAAGGTGTTTACTAATGGGTGACTATTTAGTCCCCTGTGCCTATGTGTCTCTGCAGACAAAAGTGTTGCAAAATGACTGTTATTTGTGACTTTGCTGCTAAAAGCATTGAGGGATAACTCAGTTATTTATGATCTCCTTGAGGCTCTCTTGAATCTTGCATATCCCTGTGATTGTCCTTGAACCTAGTGCTTTTATTATTCTAAAGTTAAGAAACTGTGACTAGTTAAGTAACATTTGCATAGATAAGAGTTTAGGAATGTTTAAGTTCTTTGATGTTTGTTTTGTAACTAATTCCCTTGTGTAAGAAGAGTATATATACCAAGCTTTCAATACACTCAAGACTTCAGTCCATGAGATTGGAGTCCTCCCGATCCCATGCTTTGTACATAGCTCTTTCTTTTCCTTTCATCCACACACCTCAGTGCGAACCCAGCTTGATGCGGGATAGCTGGTCTAATCCTCAGCACAATATGGCCAATAAACATATGTGGGGTTAATTGGAGGGCGGAGAGATAAATGGCTCAGTGAACCTCACCATTTTAGTTCTTGGATCTCTTGCTTGAAGCCAGTTCCCTACTTCAGCTGGCAAGGCTGACTTCCTGCAAGACATCCCTGAGGAAAAGCCACATGGACCTACCCCGATGCAGCCCTGGGTGCTGGAGCAGTCGTGTGGAGACACCTGCCAACACTGAAATGCTTACACATTCACTGATTCAGCTTTCCTCCTGAAGTCCATGTCACTGCATGTGTTTTGTGAGATCAAGGTGGACTTTATAGATTGGTGTCAGACATATGGGCTAATGTTGTACTTTGGGCTTGGAGAGCACTGGGTTAGGGTGCTTTCTTAATGTACACTGACCCTTTATATAAAACTCTCTCTTCTTCATATAAGTTTCTGTGGATTTGTTTCCCTAGTTTACCCAGACTAACACAGAGATGAAAACAATGGGGCGGTCAGTTTTGGGAGGATACAAAAGGGGAGGTGAGAGAAAGGACAAGGGAACAACAAGTGAACTAAAGTCAATTGAGATAATTGCATAGGATACTTGGTGAGGCAAAATCAAGGGCAATGTAGCAGTGAGGAATTACTAAACCCGAATGAAGACCAGCCATGATGGTGGGACAAGAGGAAAATAAAAGGAAATAGAGGGAAAAAAACTAGGAGGCAAGTGGGCATTTATTAAAGGTCTAAATACAGGCATGTACATATATATGAATATATTTATGTATAACAATAGGGAAATAAATCTATGTACTTACAGTTATATGTTAAATATTAGGTAGGAGGTAGATATTGGACTTTGACTCAAGTACTCCTTCAACACAAGAACACTTTGTTCTAATAATATGGCATTTTGTGATGCTCACCATCCCATCACGATTGCCGAAGACAAAGTGGGTGCATAAGCAAATGTGGTGAAGAAAGCTGATAGTGCCTGGGTATCAAAAGATAATAGTGTCTGATGTCATAAAGGTTTGAAGCTAAATAAGCAGCCATCTAGCTGAGACTCAACAAAGTTCACATGAAGAAGCACACCAGCCAGTGTCGTCATGTAGTGTCGATGGGATCAGGTATCAGGCATCCAAGACCCAAAAACCCTCCTCTTTCTTCCTGGGAACAACTGGGGGCTTCCCACTGCTGACTTTGTGGTTAGCAGTCTAACTAGTTACTCACGGTGGCAGGCTCCTCACATACCTCCTGGGAGGTCATAATTTAGAACTTGTAAATGAGAAAATCTGAAGTTTTTCCTTAACACATAAAATTCAAGCTTCATGCTGTTATCTTACATCATTCTTTCCCTCCCTTTCCCCTTTTTCTTTGCCCACATCTCTCCTCCTCAGTTACACTCTAATAGCACTGACTTTTCTTTCTGGTAAATAACTGTTTTGAAATTGTTATTGTCCCCAAGCTCTGCGCTATGAGGAGAGCTATGCACTACATGGGACTATGGTATGAACTTTTTTCTCTCTCTGCCGAATTTGAGTTTTGCTCTCAGAGAAAAGTTCTCTGACTGCCTAATATATATCAAGGACTTTGGTTTTATAATGTATCTCCTACGTTTTGAGTTCTAGGAGTGCCATAAGTATTTCTTTAATGAACAAATTTTAATTATTTATGGGGCCTGAAGTAAAAGGAAGTCAAGGTCCAAAAATGACCAGGAATCCATGTTAGGTATACGAGTGTAAGGACAGGACTAGGTAGCAATTCTTGTTGCCGTTGTTGATAGGTGCTGCCAAGCAAGCTCAGGCTCACAGTGACCCTGTTGTACAATTAAGGAAACACGCTCAGCATCTTTACAATTGCTCCTGTGTTTGAACCTCTTGTTGTATCTACTGTGTCGATCCATCTCATATGGTTTCTTCCATGTTTAAGCTGCCGGGTCTCTCATGCTAGCATGTGCAATGTACCCAAGAGAACATTTCTGGTTTTTACAGTTAAGAATTCTTGTTATCAGACAAGAGAGCACTGTAATGTTGATTATGGTAAATGTAGTTAGATTAAAATGTAATATTGTTTTATTTGATCTCCCATTTGACTCATTTTAATGTTGTTTCTGTTAAAAAAAAAGGTGAAAGGAAACTACCCATGGGTTAAGCCCCTGGGTTTTTAATCCCCTCTGACCATGGATCAGGATTATGAAGAGTCTCACTAACTTGCAGAGTGCATAGGAGAGTAAATTGCTGCAGCTGCAGTTATGGTAAAATTATCACCTTATGATTCATTACATTTATACTGGTTTTTAATATTTTGTGCTTCCTTTTCAATTGATGTTTAATGTGTTTTACTTTGTTATTGTCGTTATTTTTGGGGTTTTATTTTAATATTTTTCTGTACATGAAATCCTGTATAGGTAAGTCTATAGAAACAGACAGTATTGGATCAGTGGTTCCTTGGGGTATGACAGGGTGGCTTGGGGAAAGGGGGAACAAATAACAGGTAGAAGAATTAAGAAAATGTTCTAAAACTGCAATGATGACTAAAACTCTTCTTTATGTGGTTGAATTATTGAATTGTATAATATGTGAATTATATGCCAATAAGACTGATGAAAAGAAATTCTGGTTTGTCACAGGTCACTAGGAGTCAGAGTAGATTTGATGGCCGTGAGATTGATACATGACCTATTCTATGTTATGTTGCTGAGTAGCTACTAGCTTTCCATGTATCAGAACTTATTTTATTCTTTTTCATAAGAATAGCTGGTTATATATAAGGCTATCAATCAATAATTTATCCACAGCTGCTCTTTATGAAAGCATAGGTTTGCTGACATAAAGTAGTCCGGAGTTCAACATATATCTAAACTAAAAGGGGCAGAGGGAAGGTTGAGGAGATGGAGGGAAATAGATGGTAAGTTAATCCAATAACTTCTAGAATAGCAGCAGTTTAATTCATATGACATATGCAAATTGAGAAATTATTGCATTTTTTAATTTTAGCACACATTATAAAATTATATATGAGTCTAAATCATGGGACAAACAAAAAACAAATTAGGAGAACTTTTCAAGAAAGTAGATCCTCAGGTGGTGGACATGGTGACGAATGGAAATGTTGACAGTTGAAGGCATCTTTGAAAGAAAAACCTAATCACTCAGCCATTGAAAATCTGTTGGCTCCTGGTTCTATGTTCAAAAATGTAAGATCACCGTGAGTGACATTGGACAAAGGACAACTGTTTGTTGTCTTTTCTTATAAATATAGGCACTCAAAACAAGTGCTTGGAAGTACAGCATTTAAAATGGTAAGGTATCTTCAAAATTTTAAACTAAAGGACAGCATAAAAGAACAGAGATCTTAGACACAACATACATTTCAAAACCTGAGCCAGGAGTAAGATACTTAAAATGATGCTTAAAATGTGTCTACCCTCACAATAAGAAAAAGCAATGTCTATTTAACTACTAAGCTAAATAAGGACTTTAATGTTCTAGTTAAAAATATAAGTAGGTGTTTATCTCAGATTAAAAATGTAAACATTTAAAAGGAATTTAGAATTTATAATAGAAATTATGGATTGAATATGATAAGTATTATGTAGCCTGTTCATGAACATTGATGGTACATAATGAAATGAATGAAGTATCCAGGAGACATATTTGCATGTATATAAAAATCTTTACTTAAGTAAACTGACTATAGAAAGAATACTATTAAAAAATACTAACTCTTAAAAAAAAGAAAATATTACCAATAAAAGCTGGTAAATGATCTAAATAGTCAAACTGTAAGGAAACATTTTAAAACATAAAATTAGATTGAACCAAAAATAAGAAATGATGCAATATGTGATAACATGTGTTGCATATTAAATTGCATTATATATAAAGAACTATAATGCAGGCTACTGATGAAGATTTGATAAAGTACATATTTTTGTACTCTACTATTTTCTGTGAAACAATTATGCAAGATGTTATAATGCTTCTGAAGAACATTTAACAGTATAAGTTAAACATCTTAAAATTTACGTATTTTAACTTAGTAATTCAACTTGTGAAATTATCTTCAAGAAATATTCAGCGATGAAATCAGAGTTTTATGCACTTTGTTTATGAATAAAAATGGCTTCCTAAATATTCTACCCTATGGGAATATTAAAACTGAAAACACTTATCACACAAAAGTTGAATTTTTTAGGCATTAGAAAATGCTGAAGAAAATTTTTGAACATTGAAGAAAATAATATGGGGAAATATTCATGCTGTAATAAAAATTCAATACACATTTTACATTGTAATTTTATAGCTTTGAGCAGTCGTTCATAGAAAATGCAAAACAGAGAATATAATAAAAGCCATATGTTAATAGTTGATTTTGTTTGAGTGACATTGTGGATGCATTTATTTGTTTTTTTATTCATATCATATCATTCCAAAGTTCAATCACATCAAGGAGAATTGTACAATTGCTGCCGCAATCAGTTTCCAAACATCCTTTTTATACATGGACCCCTTGACCTCATCTCCCCTTCACCCTATCTACCAGTATACCCACCCTCTTCTCAAAACTTGTATCCCCTTGGTATCTTTCTAGGTTCATCAATCCTGGATTTCATATACCGAAAAATACAAAAACATACAACACAACTTCAAGACAGTGCCCTGCAAGGACATGGCACCTCTGCGATATATCCTAGATAGTCTGGACAGGCAAAACCCAAACAGAACACTCCAAGCAAAGATATAGAGTTTTGGAAACTAGGTCAGGTCCAGCATACATCTTAGGGGGGATATACTGACATGTTTTAAATTTTCAAGTCAGTTTTACACCTTTGATCTTCTATACACATCTCTCCAAAGCTCTCTGTTTGGTAACCACTTTTGTCACATCCCTCAATTGCAGATAGAGGGATTTCTCCAGAGACTTATTTCCTATGTAGTTTCACAAATATATCTTGGGCTCCCACTGTCAACCATAGTCTTCTGTACCACTGGCTTCTCTTAATTTAGGCTCTGATACTAGTCTCCCCTTCGATGTCAGATTATATGATTTACTATGCTTTAGTGACCAATGATAGTGTGTGTGTGTGTGTGTGTTAGTCTGGGTAGACTAGAGAAACAAATTCATAGACACTCATATGTGTGAAAGAAAGAGGGTTTTATACAAGAGCAATTGAATATTGAGAAAACATCCCAGCCCAGTCCAGATCAAGTACTTAAGTCCGAAATTAGCCCACATGTCCTATAACAATCTATAAAATTCCTCTTTAGTTTCACACAATACATGTAATGGTGTTGAATGCAGGTAATCACAGACAAGTGGGTGGGAAGTCTTGTGGATCCAGTGTCAGTGTAAGCATCTCTGTGCTGGCAGGAGTCTCCATGTGGCTCCTTCCGCTCCAGGACTCTAGTGTAGCTCCACATGTCTTCTCAACAGGAATGTCTCACAGGGATTGAGCATGTATTCCCCCTCTAGTGAGCTATTTATCTCCTTCGTGCCTACAAATATGGTCATCAAGCTGCAACCTGATTGACAGGTTAAACTCCACCCCTTCACTCTTAAGTTTCAAATCAACAACAGATTCTGTAACTACTACAATGGGCCTCTTCCATGTGGACTCTTTTGACATCTCACCTCGATGGCTCCTTGTTTGAAAACAGTCCTTTAAGACTCCAGACTCTATTGTATCTGCTAGCCTGGTACCACCTACATTTTGCAATAGCACCTCTATTTTTGGTGTTCCCTTCCTGAGGGTGAGTATCAGCAGAGCCATGATATAAGAACTAATTGTTGTTGTTGTTTTTTTTCAGAGGAGAGCATGAATGCAGTTTCCCACGACCACAAATTCTGCACCTGAGTTTCCTGCATTTGGGGAAATCGCAGGGGTCAGCAAATCCGGAGTGCAATGGATTCGCCTCACCCTGGGAAAACCATCTTCGTGATCACGGTATCTCCCTTGCCAGGTAGAACTAATTGTTTTGAAGTTGGAGCTATGATTCACTGTGAGCCCAAAATCCATTCCTGGATCCACGAGTATGCTTTTTTCCCTCCTTTTAATTTGTTATTGTGTGGGTCTTAATACCTATGTAATATCATTCCATAGTCCAATCTCATCAAACAGAATTGTACAATTGTTTCCATAATCAGTTTCTCAATACACTTTTCCTTCCTGATCACCTTGATATTGCCTCCATTTTACCCGCCCCATTTGCTTGTTCTATTGCTGTCCCTGTAGACTCATCAGTCCTGGGTTTCATTTACCAAAAACCAGTAAAACAAATAACAAAACTCCCATAGGGTAACCCCAATGACAATGACCTCTTAGATACACTCTTCTATGAACAGGCACAAATGAAATGCTGCAAAATGTCCATCATCCCTTTGCCAAAATGATGCATATCCTAATATAGCATGTAAGGTGTTGATGAAACAGGATCTGGGTTGCCATCTGTGTTAGTCTGGGTGGACTAGAGAAACAAATCCACAGAAACTCATATGTGTATAATAGCCAGTTTTATATTAAAGGTAAGTGTACATTAAGAAAGCATTCCAACCCAGTCCAGTCCAAGCCCATAAGTCCCACATTAGCCTATGTGACTGACACCAACCAGGAAGTCTTCCTCAACCTCACAAAACACACACAATGACACTGAATGCTGGAGGATCACAGGCTAGTGGGTAGAAAGTCATTGAATTCAGGGGCAATGTAAGCATCTCAGTGCTGGCAGGGGTCTCCACATGGCTTCTCCAGCACCTAGAGCTGTATCGGGGTAGGTCCATGTGGTTCTCCTCAGGGATGTCTCACGGGAAGTGAACCTTGTCAGTTGAAGCAGAGAATTGGCTAAGGTAGCTACACCCTGGTCTAGCCAGCAGAAAGCAAGAGACAAGAGAACTAGAAAGGAGAGGCTCACCGAGTCATTTAGCTCTCCGTCCTTCAATTAATCCCACATGTGTTTACTGGCCAGGTTGGCACAATAAACCTTAACTATTTCATCAGTCTACCACGTGTTCTCCACTCTTGGTATAGCTGTCTTCTGCTTCCTCAGATACCATGTGTTATTCTACTGAAGTCTTCAGGTTACAAGTATGTCTGAGGTAGGGTTCAGCTTATCTGGTGGAGTTGCCACTGTGACCTCACTGGCATAAACTATGGAGCGTGCCGTGTACCCCAAAGATCCAGGATTCAGTGACCCTTTGTTCCACAGCACCTGGCCTGGTTCTCTGAGTTTCCCCTAGACGTACACGATCAATGTGGCACATCTATTGCATGCCACCAAAGTCACTTGCCCCCCTCCTTAGTGTCCCCCAAAGCATTTTCAGTCATCCATCCCCCTACCTGGGGATCTGGCTCCCTTTTTTCCTACCAACAGACATTCCTTTGTGTTCCCCCAGTGTTTGTTCCCTTTCCCCTCTGCTGTGTGTCTTTTCCATCTGTCTCCCATCCCTGTGATAGGGCTTTCGGATAGGGCTCATAATAGATTTCCATGACAACCACTCAGTAGACAACATCCCCCTCCCCTTCCTCAACCATCTGTTGCCAGCTGACGTGAGGTGCCCTCCAGTCAAGTGACCTATGAAATACTTACCTGGAGTGGGTGGTGTATTCTTCATTTGACCAGTCAAGCACTCCACCAGGCTGTCTGGCCCCCCACCCAGAAGACTGGATGCCCTACAAGCTTGAACTTGTGCCCGTTCTGCTGCTTGCTTCTACAATAGTGGACTCATACAACATTTATCCTTCTGTGCTCGACTAACATTGCTCAGCATATGTCTTCTACCTCCTTCCATGTCTCAGAGGTGTTTTGTGGTTTCATTGATGTTTTTAAGGGATGCATAGTATTCCACGGTGTATACGCACCAAGAGTTTTTTTTTTTTTTTATAAATCTACTCTTCTTGTGGGAATTAAGGCTATTTCCAGTTTTTTTGCTATTGCTACTGTGCTTCCATGAATATGGTAGAACAAACATCTGTACGTGATCTGTTTCTGATTCGTTTTGGGTATATGCCAAGTGGTATTGCTAGGTTATATGGTATTTTCACTGACATCTGTTTTACATATCTCCATATGACCGTCCACGGTGACTGTATGTATTTACAAATACACCAGCACTGGTTAAAAGTTCTAATCTCACCATACCTTCTCCCATATTTGCTGTTCTCAGTTTTTTGAAATGGACTAGTTATGGGCATTAGGTGATATATCATGGTCATTTTTACTTGAATTTCCTATATGGCTAGTGACGGGGAACATCCCCTCATAGGTTTATTAGCCATTCCCGTGTCATCCATTGGGAAACCTTTGTTCAGGTCCTTTGCCCGCCTTCTCAGAGGGGAATTGTTTTTTTTTCTTGTTGCAGTTTGTAACAGACTGTAGATTTTAGTAATTAGACCTTTATCTGTTATGTCACTATTAAATATCTTTTCCAAGTCTGTGGGTTCTCTTTGTACTCTTTTAAAAAAATAATTTTATTGGGGGCTCATACAACTCTTATCACAATCCATCCATCCATTGTGTCAAGCACATTTGTACATTTGTTGCCATCATCATTCTCAAAACATTTTCTTTCTACTTGAGCCCTTGATATCAACAATTCATTTTTCCTACACCTCCCTCCCTCGCTCTTGATAATTTATAAATTGTTGTTATTTTTTCAAGTCTTACACTGTCTGATGTTTCCCTTCACCCACTTTTCTGTTGTCCACCCGCCACAGAGGGGGTTATATGTAGATCATTGTGATCGGTTGCCCCTTTCTCCCTAACCTTTCCCTTCCCCTCCTGGTACCTCGACTCTCATTATTGGTCCTGAGGGGTTTATCAGTCCTGGATTCCCTGTGTTTCTAGCTCTTATCTGTACCAGGGTACATCCTCTGGTCTAGCCGGATTTGTAAAGTAGAATTGGGGTAATGATAGTGGGGGAGAGGAAGCATTAAAGAACTAGAGGAAAATTGTATGTTTCATCGCTGTTATACTTCACCCTGACTGGCTCCTCTCCTCTCCGCGACCCTTCTTTAAGGGAATGTCTAGTTGCCTACAGATGGACTTTGGGCCTCCACTCTGTACTCCCCCTCATTTCCAACGATATGATTTTTTTGTTCTTTGATGCCTAATACCTGATCCTATTGACACCTCATGATCACACAGGCTGGTGTGCTTCTTCCATGTGGGCTTTGTTGCTTCTCAGCTAGATGGCCACTTGTGTATCTTCAAGCTTTTGACTCTTTAAATGAAGTCTTTTGATGTGGCAGTTACATAACTTACTGTCAACTTGCAAAGCGGTAGAGCCTAACCTCTCAATCAGGTAGCAACTAGATGACCTCATTTGGAGGCATGAAGAAGATAAATAGCTGACTGAAGACCAGGTATATACACACTCTGTTTGTCTTCCTGCTGATAAGCCACATGGCAACCCCTGATTGAACCAGAGCCCTGGAGCTGGAGGGGCCACATAGAACCCACACCAGCACTGAGATGTTTCCACCGTCACTCACTTTCCACTCACTGACCTGTGATCCTTCTGCATCTGTCATCATTGCATGTGTTTCCTGAATCTGAAGAGGACTTTATAGATTGGTATTAGACATATGGACTAATATTGGACTTGTGGACTTGATCTGCATTCAGGGCACTGAGACAGGGAAACATGGGATGCTGCACACAAGGCACTGTGGCAGAAGAGCACTCTCAGCGAGCACAAGTGAGCTCTCTGTGGGGAAGCAACAACCAACCAAACAAACAAAATGTGGGGGTGCTGTGAGAGCTGGCCTTGAGCCTGAATGCCCTGAACTGGCCTCTTCACCCACAAGGGAACTCCCAAAGGGTGACCCTACATCCGTGCCACTTTCCTAGAAATCCCTATGGATGTGTTTTTTTAAAAGTAGTCTTTGTGAATATCTTTTGTATTTTCTAAATGTTTGTCATATTTATTATGCTCAGAACAAATATCTATGGAAAAAAGAAATCTCTGTGAAACCTGTCCATCCTGGGTGACTCTGTGGCGTCACTAACGTGTTGTGAGGGTGGGGACCCCTGACATTGCCAGAAACAGATAGGGAAATGATCCAGGGTGATTGTGGCCCTGCTAGGTGTGTGGGGCTACCCTGCCAACACCCTTCTGGGTGAGTAGCCAACCTCACCTGGACTCATAGAGGGTCATCAATCTCGCCGTCTCTCCTAATGACTCCCACAGTGCTTCTCCTCACAGTCTGACCGTCCACATTGTCTATCCTCCAGTATCCTGCTTTGAAGGTGATCCGTTACCTCACTGGGTGATGGCTGACACCATCCCTAGTGATGTCACTTCCCTGATGGCCCCATCACCTCCTGATCACTGGCGAGTTGACCACCATTGGAGTCTGAGAAAGCCGGTCCTACCCACATAGAAGATATGAAATCTAACACATTCTTCTTTGTAAGCTGCCTGAAGCTTTGCTGAAGCTTACCCATCATTGATGAATCTGCTGGAATTTGAAACATTGGTGGCATAGCTTGCGTTCTTGTAGCAACACACATGCTGCCACAGAAAAAGAAGCTTACAGACAGGTCAGGTTGTAGCACAATCAGGCATAGTTAGGAAGGAAAATAAAGAGGCTAGAAATACAATAAAACAATAAGAGAGGAAATATACAATAAATTAAATAATTAGGGAAATTCATGAGCTTTCCTATAAAAAGTCCTAGCCTCCGGAGATGCTCTAAATGTCATGAGAACAATAAACGAAGCTTTCCTCCGAGTTGATTAATTTGAAAGGATAATAAAACTTTTATTAAGCCCACCCTTCAATGAGCCAAAATATTACAACCCAAGCTCAGACCCTTGATTAAACCGAGTGTGTCCCAGGAATATTTGAGAATCAACCCTGTATTTGAAAAGGAGTGAACGCACACATTTTCCCAAGGGTTAAAGAAAAGCGATATTTTGATCACAGAAATTGATTAGAAACAAGATTCAGAGCCTGTACTTTTCTGAGAAAACCTTTACAGGAGGAGAAGGTGACAGTTAAATTAATAAACTCACACTATCTAGTTAACCCTCTAGGACTGAGTTGAATTGCTCCTGTGGGTTTCTGAGGCCCTAAATCCATATGGGAGTAGAAGGCAAAGAAAACTTTCCTTCTTTGGCCTTTGCTGATGGAGTGTTCACATATTCATATAGGAAAAATATCCTACTGGTCTTATTGTATCCGTCCCGGGTGTAGCTCGGGTGTAAAGAGGATGGTGAATAGTGCACCTGTTATTCACCGTCTTTGATCCAGGTCATATGCACTTTTGGGATACAATTAATAATGATGGGTATTAAAAACCCACAATCACCATAACAATACTCTAGGGATCCGGAAGTTAAAAACTAACAAAGCGGGATAGTAGACTAAACATTTAAATACTTTTGAATTAAAATCCTACAGTTAACCATACTGCCAAGAAAAGAAAAACGAGAAAAAAAGCCTCCTACAACAACACCTCTGCTATATTTCCACTGCCCAAGTCTTTCCTGAATGCATCCAATTATTGGACTGTGAGTTTCACTCTAAATTATATCTATTAAGCAGGCAGGAAACATTTTTGTTTGTTTATTTGACTATTTCAACAAATACTAAGCAGGAACGAATGTTGAAATTTCTGAACACCTCATACAAATCCCCTTTGCTAAAGCTCTGTCTTTGTTTACATGTTAACATAAAATAGTGAAAAAAATAAGAATGGAAGATATATTATCTCCAGAATAACAGTAATCTTAATAAAGCCTTGATGATTATTTCCTCATCAGCATTTCATGGCCTTTTACATTTTCTTGTTCTCAGGGTTTTGGTAACTAGAACTTACATGACTACTTTTCAATGTAGAGAAAACACTTGGTCGCATGCAAATATGTAAGTGAATGTGTATTGTGGCAAATAATAGCAGAAGAGGAAAAAATGACAGAGTACTTCATGATGTTGCTAAAGAATTGTTTGCTTAAGATAACAAGTCACCATAAATCTCAACAATTGCTACCCCTCTACCTGTGTCTCAAAACTTAGATTAAATTGCGCATTAAAAGCTTAGGTTAAATTCCTCTCTTTATAATGTTAAAAGTCTCTTTTAAGACTTTCTTGACAATTTTATGTTTGAAAATAAAAATTATATGTGGGTAAGGTTATCATTAAGGCTCAAAATTGTTTAAAATAGTGTATGCTTGGCTTTCTGAGCTTTCATAGCCCATGGTACTGAGCGAAGAAGTCCAAAGTGCACTACCCAGAATTTAGCAAAACACAAAGCTCCAGGAATTGACAAAAAACCAATAGAGATATTTCACCTAACACATTCATTACTGGAAGTGCTCACTCATATATGCCAGAAATTTTGAAGACAATTTCGTGACCAATCAATTAGAGGAAATCTCCACTTATAACCCTCTCAGAGCATGTGTGTGAACCAACAACATGCATAAATTTTCCAACAATACCATTTTTTAAAAAGTAAAATTTTCCTGAATATAGTTTAAAGATAATTTCACCTTTGCAATCCTAGAAGTGGGATACATTTCCAGATACACGGTCTATTCAATCTAACACAGCCTGATGTAGACACCTCCACAGACATATAACTAAAGAAGAAAATCATCAGATCAATAATAGACATCCAACAACAACCAAGACAATCAGGATACAAACAATCAGGATTAAACGGCTTCCCCATCGACTTTTACCAGACATTCAGAGAAGACAATACCACTCTTCTATAATATAGGCGAGAACGGCAGATCCTGAGCCTCATTTTACATAGCTAGCATCACCATAATGCCCCAAGGGGCAATGACATCAACAGAACAGAAAATTATGGACCAATATCCTTACAAATATAGCTTCAAAAATTCTCCAAAAATCATAGTCAATATAATCCAACAAAATATTTGAAAAACTTACATCATGACCAAATATGATCCATATTAGTAATACCATATTAACAACAGCATTCTTTCCCTTGAAACATGATGTAGCACATCGCTTCAGTTGTGAGAAGTTATATTCTCTTCACGTTGACATTGCCCAGACTAAAAGCTACAGCCTTTGATCTTTTTCAATAAGTGCAGCAAATCTTCATCTTCAGCAAGTAATTTAAAATGCACACACGAGAAGAAAGGAAAATCGAAGAACACAATTATATTGCAGAAACAATTCTAAAACCTTCCAAAGTGGAAACCATAATGAAGTGAAAAGGTTGAAGATTTTAGAGGGTAGCTTAAGAAGATAAAATAAATTAATATTGTGAAATGTGTAATAATCTGGAGTTTGGAAACTAAAAGGGAAAAATATGCTCAACCATTTTCAAAGAGAAAAATTAAAAGAAAATGTTCAGACCACATGTGGCAATGTTGAAAAATGTGTTGGTGAAATACGTAACTTGAGCACCTTCCTCTTTTCAATCGTCTGGTTCAATGGTTTTAAAAGAAAGGGGTTTGTAAATCTGGTCGCCAATCAATTCATGAAAAAGTCTATGTAATCATTCCTTATTTTAAATTTGAAAGAAACAAAATTTATCATATAGCAAAGGCAAACACTGTACATTCAGGTATCCCAAGGAATTTTCAATCTACATAGTTAAATTTAAAGGAAAAATAATTTGTAGTAGGTATAGGGATTCTTCATTATCATAAATAATTCCATCTTAAATATATTTAATTGGATGTTAATCAAATACATTGATTGTGCAAATGTTGCCTTTGCTAGTGTAACCATGGAAACACTACAATTAAAATTATTTAAGCTAAAAATAATAGCATCATTATGCCATTAATTTAAATCTAGTACTTCAAATGTAATATAATACTGTGCCAAAATATACCCATTGCCCTCTATTTCCTCACCTTTTCATTGATCTAGGCAAGGGAGAGTGAAAGCAGAGCAATGTTTAGAGTAGGGGTAAGATAGTTATTAAGCATTCTAATAGGAAATATCACCACTTGTCTTGGCTCAAAGCAAAGAATATCAGATAGATGTTTACTTGTATTTCATTGGCTAGGCAAAGGCATTCGACTATGTAGACCATAATAAACTATGGGTAACTTCGAGGACAATGGGAATCGGAACACTTCATTGTGCTCATATGGAACTTGTACATGGCCCAGAGGTAACTGTGTGAACAGAACAAGCTTGTATTGCATGGTTGAAAATCAGTAAGGGTGTGCAACGGGGTTGTGTACTGTCACCATACTTGTTCAATCTGTAGGCTGACCAAATCGTCAGAGCCACTGGATAATATGAAGAAGAGTGTGGCATCAGGATTGGAGGAAGGCTTAACAACCTGTGACATGCAGATGACACAACCTTGCTTGCTGAAAGTGAGGAATTGAAGCGCTTGCTGATGAAGGTCAAGGATTGTAGCCTTCTGTAAGGATTACAAGTCAATGCAAGGAAGACCAAAATCCACACAACTGGACCAACATGTAACATCATGATAAATAGAGAAAGGTGAAATTGTGACAGATTTTGTCTTGATTGGATCCTCAATCAATCCTGACAGAAGTAACAGTCAAATAATCCAATGACACAGTGTATTATGTAACCCTGCTGCACAAGATCTCGTTAGAGTATTGTAAAGCAAGGATGGTACTTTGAGGACTAAGGTAAGCCTGACCCAACTCATGGTATTCTCCATTGCATCAGATACAGGTGAAGGTTGGACATTGAATAAAGAAGACTAAAGAAGAACAGATGCATTTGAATGTGGGGCTGGAGAAGAATATTGAAAGAATCATGGACTGCTAAAAGTACAAACTGATCTGTATTGGAAGAAGACCAAAGTGCTCTTTAGAGGCAAGGATGAAAAGACTTGGTCTTATATACTTTGGACATGTTGTCATGAGAGACCAGTCCCTAGAGAAGAACAACATGTTTGGTAAAGTGGAGGGGCAGCAAAACATAGGCCCTTGACAAGATGGATTGACACAGTGTCTGCATCAACGGATTCAGGAAATACAGACAATTGTGAGGATGGCAGAGGTGCATGCAGTATTTGTTGTGTTGTGCATAGGGTCACTACACGAGGGAGCCAACTTGATAGACAAGAACACTGAAAATGGGAAATAATCTTAATAGATGGTATAAAATATCTTTCCTTACAACTACCAGAGACAGGTAAAGGGGAAAATGCTTAGAAGCAACTCTTTAGGGGCATTGATTTCCTTTTTCACTCAGCTTAACTCAGTGTCATTCAGCTTTCTCTGTGAGTGAACAGGTAAGAACTGTGCCTGGGAGTGGGGGGGGGGAGGGGTTTCCGAAGTTGGAAATCTCTAAGGGGCAAAACACCACCTTATCTTTCTCAGAGCAGCTGGCAGATTTGAATAGCTAATCTTCGGTAAGTAGCCCAACTCATAACACCCTAGGTGTTGCCAAGTCCATTCTGACTCAGAAAGTTATGTATGCCAGAGTGTAATATAGCTTGGTCCTGTTCCATATTTATAATTTATATGCTCAGTTGGAATCCCAACTGAACCATTTCAACAAACTGCTAAACTACTGGAAGCAGTCACTTGTCTATGCCAAGAAATCTGAAAAACAGTGTCTGGCCAACTCAATAGAAAAGATCCATATTTTCACCCATTCCAAAGCTAGGTGACTCAACAAGTATGTAAATTACAGAAGAATATTATTATTATGACAGTGATGTAAAATTTTACTAAGTATCATCCAGCAACAGTTGCACCAGCACATTTGCAGGAAGCTGCCATAGGTTCAGGCTGGTCCCTGAACAGGACATAGGACAAGGAATATCATTGCCAATATCAGATGGATCTTAGCTAAAGCAGAGAAGACCAGAAATGTGTCTACTTGTGTTTTATTGACTATGTACAGCTGTTTGAATGTGTGGATCATATCAAACCATAGTAGCCTTGAGAACGGGAAGTCAGAACACTTCACTGCGTTCATGCTGAACCTGAGTATGGATCATGAGGGAATTGGTGAATAGAACAAGGAAATACTGCATGATTTAAAATCAAGAAAGGTGTGCATCCGGATTGTATCTTCTCCCCATACATATTCAATATGTACAATGAGAAAATAATCAGAAAAATTATACTATAAGAACAAGTTATCAGGTTTGGAGGAAGACTTATTAATAACTTTTGATATACATATAACACACCTTGCTTGCTGAAAGTGGGGAGGACTTGAAGCTCTTGCTGATGAAAATCAAGGAATGCAGTCTTTAATATGAATTACAACTTAAAATAAAGAAAATAAAGATCCATACAACTGCACCAGTAGATGCTAAACAGAGAAAACATTGAGTTGTCAATGATTTCTTCTTGCTTAAGCCAACAATAAATGCTCATGAAAGCGACACCCAGGAAACCTAATGGCATATTGCATTGGGTAAATCTGCTGCACACGACCTCTTTAGATAATTGAATAGCAAAGATGTGACTTTGAGGACTATGCTCTGCCTGACCCAAATCATGATACTTTCCTTGGCTTCAGATGCATGTGAAAGTTGGAAATTGAATAAAGAAGACTGAAGAAGAATCGATGCATTTGAATTATGGTGCTCATTAAGAATATGGAGAATACCATGGACTTCCAAAAGAACCAAGAAAACAGTCTTAGAAAAAGTACAGCCAGAATGCTCCTTAGAAGCAAGTATGTAAGGCTTTGTGTTTGGGGCATGTTGTTAGCAGAGTCCATCCCTAGAAAAGAACACCATGCTCAGGAATGCAGAGGGCCAGCAAAGAGCGGAGAGAACCCCCCACAAGCTGGGTTGACCAGTGGCTGCAAAGGGGGACTGCAACATAAGTGTGAGGCAAGTGCAGGACCAGGCAGTGCTGTATTCTGTCATCACAGGGTCCTTATGCATCAGGACCAACTGCACATCTCCTGGCAACAGCGCGATATCGGAACCCATTGTTAATCCATGTATAAATCCATGTCACGGCTGTTTTTCTCTTCTTCTTCAACCTGTAGTAAATGTGTTCTCCTTAGTCACAGACTCATCCTTCCTCATAGCAGGTCTGACATATTTAAGACAGTCACCATTTGTTCATTTATCAGAACTTCATGGTACACTAAATATTCTTGACCAATAACATAATTCAAAGGCAAAAATATCTTCTGGATTTTTTTCATTCGTTGCTCAGGTTTCATATGCATATGTGGTAAATTAATATACTGTAGCTTAAGTCAAACACAGCTTAGTACTTAAAGGGACATTTAGCTATTGTACACTGTAAAGGAGGCTTTGCAGGATATTTGCCCAATGCAATGCTATTTGATTTTTTGACTCTTGTTTCTGTGCATCGATTAACACTTTACATTTCTTTGGCTTTTGTGCATTGATTGTGGTCCCAAATAAAATAAAATATTTAAGAACTTCAGACATGTCTCTCTTTATTATGATAACATTTACTGATTAAATTGCAAGGGTATTTGTTTTCTTTATGTTAAGATACAATCTATCCTGAAATCTGTAGTCTTCAATGTTCATTTTCAACCAGCAAGGCTGAGCTATCTCTATATGTCAAATGGTTAATGTATCTTCCTGGGAGAATGGTCTTATTCATATCATCAAGCTTATACAATCATCCTTTTATCATCCAGATTGAACAACCCTGGTGCACACATTTCTGTGCTTTAAATCACACATTTTGCAGTTTATTCTGCTCGAATGATTGCCTTTTGTTCTAAATACTTGATCCTCAGGTGTAGTTTCCACATGAGTTTAATTAATTGTTTGGAATTTCCTTTGCCATGGATTGAATTGTGTCCCCTCATATATATATGTCACCTGGCTATGCTGTGATACTCAGTGTTTGGCAGTTATATCATGAGGTGATAATCACCTTCCATCATGTGATTTGATATGATCAGCCAAAAAGTTCGAAAGGGGCTAGTGAATCACCAGATTAGGTTGAGGGTTATTTGAAATTTATTGACTATGAAAAGACATTTGACAGGATTGACCATAACAAACTATGGATCACATTGAAAAGAATAGGAAATTCAAAACACTGAACTATTTTAGTACAGAATCTGGACACGGATCAAGAGACAGTCATACAAACAGAACAAGGGAACTGGACGTGTTCTGGTTTAAGATCAAGGAAAGTATGCAACATGATTATTTGTTCACTAAATTAATTCAAATGTTTGACTTGAAGAAGAAAGAGGAATCAGCATCGGAGGGTGGCTCATTAACCCATGAAATATGCAAATGTAGCACTTGCTGAGGAAGAACAAGGACTGCAGCCTTCAGTATGAATTACAACTCACTGTAAGAGAAGCCAAATTCTCACAACTGGACCAATAGATAACATCCTCATAAATGGATAACAGATAGGTTGTCGAGAATTTCATCTGTCTTGAATCCACAATCAATACTCATGAAAGTTGTAGTCAAACGATCAAAGGATGCATTGCATTGGGCAAATCTGCTATCCAATGTCCCTTAAAAGTGTGATGAAACAAGCAACTCCCTTTAAAAACAAGGTACACCTGACCCAGAGTGTGTTATTTTCAATCACACTGTGTATTTGTGGTAGTTGGAAAACACTAGGGAAGAATGGAGGAGGATTTCTGCATTTGAATTGTGGTGTTTACAAAGACCATTGAAAATATTGTAGATTGACAGATATGTACGACTAAGACTTGCCCTCCTTCGTCTAAAGAGCATTCTGGTTGTATTTTTTCTAATGCAGATTTACTTTTTATCTGTCAATTTACAATGGACAGGCATATGGAAATCTTCCAATCAATTGCTCATATAATTTTCATTCCCTGATCTTTTACATATTTTGCTCAGTATAGATTTAAGGCCATAACAAGATAATTTGAAAAGTAGGAAGGCTGCCTTAGTTAAGCATTCTTTTGTGCACATCCCTCTTTTGGAACCCTCCTCTCACCCAATAATTGGAACACGTGTCCAGGCCTACAGATACTCGGAACTGAATAGCCCATGGAATAGTTTCCTTGTGCAAGTATCGTACCCACTTTCTTTGTTATGTCTCTCCCTGTGGTAACATATGAGACTAGGATTTGAGTCCAGGTAGCTTGTTTGAGAAGAGATATTAAGAAATATAAATACATGAGAAAAGAAAATGAGACAAAATCATTTATGCATTGCCTTCATCCTCCAATGTTTTAAGATTACTTAAAAACGTCATTTTCCTCAACCTTTGTTTTTGCCTGTTGCTGACCCAGCAAGCTCACTCCTTTTTGCTTGGAAAAATCTTCATATAGAGAAAAAAGACAGACAGAAACAGCTGTTGTAAGGAGCCAGTGGTTGGTGAGAAACTGTCAGCAGACAAACTGAAGGGAACTAAGGTGAGACGGAGCAGAACATCAATGAGATCTCCAAGAGCTTGGTGTCAGGTTCCAAGTCAGACTCCAATTTGTGCAGGTAATAAGACCGGCAGTCATTACTCACTTCTGGAGCCTATGATAGTAAACAAGACACAGGTGATTTGGAATGATCCTTGAAGTGGAGTCATCGCTAGTGTTTTCCAAAAGAAATATAGCTTTACTGTTACCTGGAGTTTTGTCTCTGAACTTTTACTTGTACTTTGTTAATATGGGAATCAACATTGTAATCTATATCAAAGGATAATATGTTCATTTAAATAAAACATTTAGTCTCCTTAAAGTAGTATTTTTCATAAATAAAACTGTACTTGATTATATTTCTGTTATGAATTCTGCTATGTCATGCCATATATAAATTTGAATATGCAATGTCAAAAATTTAGCAATCATAAGCTAACACAACCAAAAGGAATATGTAATTGAGCTACTAAGCAAAGCTTAATGATGCTACATAGAAAATTTTAGAAACTATGTATTTAAGTTAAATGAGGATTTCTTCCTCAGCCAGGAATCTACCCTCTCTACCAAAAGAAGTAGGACACCGTGCAATAAATGATGATGCAGACACAAAATGATTGCAAAATTCAGGTTAGCGTCAGGAACCTAGTCATATGAATAAAGATAAAACTTACTCTATACCAATAAGCAAATAACACTTGGCATTTTGACTGGCTCCTTGTCACAAACAACGTTCCCTTATCAGTAACACTGATTACATTTAAACTGAACATTTAGGTCACCATAAGTAGAGAATATGAACCTTGCTACGGAAATATAATCACAAAAATTCACTGAGACTGCTCATCTATTGTCAGTAAGACTAAGAGACAGCTGCACAAATTAGGCAAAATTATTAAACAGGAATTTTAAAAAACACCTTCAGTTAGGCACCTTCAGTGTTTCTCTCATGATGTGTTTGATGGCTGTGGATTTGGTTCCAGCGCTTGGAGACTGCATTTACAAAAGAACAAAAGGGGCTGAATCCTATGCCGTTTTCACCAACCATGGTATGCGCCAGCCAATCACTGTGGTCACTGTCTGTTTTTAATAATTCATATCTTCAGACCTTCGTCTTCCAGATTTGTCTGAAAATAGTTTGTTAAGCTTCAAATGACTTTCTCTTTTTGCTCTCTCTATCTTTCCTATTTCTTTCATTGACTCTCTTTCTTGCTTCTGCAAAAATCTGTATTTTCACAGACATGTACATATAAATATATTTATGATTATGGGGGAAAGAGACCTAGGCACATATATTTATAGGTTCAGTACTAGGGTGGCAGGTGGACATTGGGCCTCGTCACGAGCATTCCCTCAATACAAGAGCACCTTTCTCAACTAAACAGTCATTCCATGATACCCACCTTCCCGACATGATTGCGGAAGACAGACGTGTGCATAAGTAAACGTGGTGAAGAAAGCTGATGGTGCCCGACTATCAAAAGATATAGCATCTGGGGTCTTAAAGGCTTGAAGGCAAACAAGTGGCCATCTAGCTTGGAAGCAAGAAAGCCCACAGAGAAGAAGCACACAAGCCTAAGTGAACACGAGGTGTTGAAGGGATCAGATAGCAGAGAACAAAAACCATCATTGTTTGATCACCTTCTCCACATAAATGCTGAAGACAAATGCGTGCAGAAGTAAGTGTGGTGAAGAAGGCTGATAGTGCCCAGCTATCAAAGATATAGCATCTGGGGACTTAAATGCTTAAAAGTAAACAAGCAGCCATCTAGCCCAGACGCAACAAAGCCCACATGGAAGCAGCATACCAACATGTGTGATCATGAAAGGTGGTGGTGGGGTTAATCATATCATTGTGAATGAGGGGGGTTTATGATGGGGACCCAGTGCCCATCTGTAGACAACTGGACATCCCTTTCAGAGGGGTAGACGGGAGGAGATGAGTCCCTCAGGGTTCAGTGTAGCAATAATGAAACTCACAACCTTCCTTTGGTTCTTAAACGCTTCCTCTCCCCAACTATCATGATCCCAATTCTACCTTGCAAACCTGGTTAGACCAGAGGATGCATGGCGGTACAATTGGGATCTGGAAACACAGGGACTCTAGGACAGATGATTCCCTCAGGACCAACAGTGAGAGTGGTGATATCGGGAGGGGAGGGGGTGTAGAAAGGGGGAACAGATCTCAGGGATCTACATATAACTTCCTCTCTGGGGAATGGGCAATAGGAAAGTGGGTGAAGGGAGCTGCCGGGCAGTGTAAGATAAGATAAAATAATAAATTCTTAAGGCTCCATGAGGGAGGGAGGAGCGGGGAGGGAGGGAGAGGGGAAAAAGGAAAATGAGGAGCTGATTCCAGGAACCCAAGTGGAAGGCGAGTTTTGAGAATGATGAGGGCAACAAACATATAAGGGTGCTTTACACAATTGATGTATGTATGGATTGTGATAAGAGTTGCATGAGCCCCAATAAAGAGATTTTTTAAAATCTGTTTTTTTAATGACTAATTTTCCAAAGAGTTGGAAAATATCTCTTTCTCGTCTGTTTTCTTTCTAGTCAGTCTGCTGACTGCTGAAACCAGTGCATGATGGGTCACCTTACTGGCATTATGGGCAGAGCTTCTAGCATCACAGAAGCATGGAAGTCACAGCATCACAAACTGAGAGATGACTCATGATTGCTAAACTAGCGACAAAATAGACTCAAACCCACTCAGCCTGCTTTAATAGTTATGATCTCTGTTTTAATTTATGTTAAGTAACATTTTAAAAGCATAAAATGAAAACTCAAAACAAAGATTACAAAATTTAAAATGATGACATTGTTGAATTCATAAAATACTGAATTAGAGAATTTTTAACTTGTTACATTGAAATACCAATTTCAATGAGGATTTGTCTGATTAATTTAACACTGATTATTATATTCAGGCAAGGAAAACAATTGAGAGAATCATATTCCATTGAGTTTTATCTCTAGTTTTATTATACAAAATGTTAAAGTGCATTTTAAAAGTTCCAATCAGATGTCTCTAGTTTATGTGTTATTGGTTCACTTTAAAGACATCATCATCATTTTATAAAAGAGAACATTATAAATCATCTTCATGGGGCATAAGGTAATTCTATTGATCTCACTGTCACTGAATCAAAGCACACTCAGAGCGAACCTACTGGGCAAGGTAGAACTGCCTCTGTGGACTTTTGAACTGTTAGCTCTTAACTGGAGTAGAAAGTCCGGTGTTTCTCCTGTGGAGCAGCTGGTGGTTTCTCCCTGCTGACCTTGCAGATCAAGCCAAAGGCCCCTCCCTCCTCATTCTATGGACCGACTCATTAATTTAGGCCAAGATTCAGTCAACATTTGAGATGAAAGAGTCCGTCTTGTTTCTCGTGACAATTTAAAAATTGCTAGATCAATAAATATAGTTTGACAAACAAATGAAATCACTATGATCACAATGATACCTTTTAACGTTTTTCCATTTTAGCTCAGAGCCACATTTTTACACATTTGTACGGTTTGCGGAGCCCCGATTTGGCCAATGGTGTGGAATTCAAAACGGGGTTGAGAAAAGTTTACATGGAAGAAGCACAACACCCTGGTGTGCTCCAGGGATTATAAATAATGAAATGCAAATCCAAAAGAAGGAAGGATATCAGAGTTTAAGTTACGACCACCCTGTTTATAGAAGGCTAACAGTGGACGCCCACAATCCATCTGGATTAAGCTTTGGGTGCATCCCCTGGACCATAGTTCAGGGATGTGAACTGCCTGCTATCAGCGAGAAAGCACTTCAACTGTGCTCATGATGGGTGTAGTTCGATTAAAATGTAACACCTTCACATTTTCTCTCTCCCTTGACCCATTTTACAGTTTCAGTTTTTAGTATTTTGTCCTTTAATTTGAGGGTTTTCTGTTTAGTTTTGTCATTGGTGTTGGGTTTTTGTTTGTCTCTTGTTTTGTTTGGTATGATTTTTGTATATGAGATCCAGGAGAGGCAAATCTATAGAGACAGTAACTTCACTAATAATTACCTAGGAGCATGGCAGGGGAGTTACGGGGAAAAACGAAGCTGACAGCAATGAGTCCAAGAAAGAAGAAAATGTTTTGAAATTGTAATGATGATTGCACAACTCTTCTTAAAATGATTAAACTATTAAATTGTATGATATGTGAAACATATGCCAATAAAACTATTTTTAAAAGCTCTTATAGTGCTTCTATATGTATTCAATTTTATGGTGCTTTTCAATACTTTTGAAATTATTCTGTTCCTTTTTAAAAAGGATTTCTTGAAAACTTTTATTAAAATATCTAAGGGCATTTACCAATAAAAATTTTGCCTTCAATATTGTTCATTACTCAAATAACTTATTTACTGTTCAGTTAAACAAGGTTGGTAAGAGATTATATTGACATAGCTTTGCATTTTTTATATATAACATACTTTTACAAGGAGATTACAAATTGGAGGGAAAATTCAAGTAAAAATATGATTAACATTAAACTCTCAATATTCAAGAGGTGTTTTTTTAAAACAGATGTTCCATGACCACGGTAGAAACCTGGAAAACCACATGCAGTTTTTAATCAGTATATAAGGAAACAAGACCATTGTTTTTTCAGTAACCATTGTTAGGATATCCAATTTTTGCCAGCAGAACTGGCACCAAGCCTTGTAGAAGGTGTCCTGACAACCACTATGCCTTTACTGGGACAATCATGATGTGCCTTAATCTTGGTTGTACACTGATTAATTGCTGTACTATGGCACTATAGTTTGAAAATACCCGTGGCTCTGGGAGACACGGAAGTGGCAGTCTGCTCTCCTAAAGATAGCTACCTTGCAAGTCTGGCTAGACCAGAGGATGTGCACTGGTCCAGATGGGAACTGGAAACACAGGAAGCCAGGGCGGATGATCCCTTCAGGACTAGGGGTGTGAGTGGCCATACGGGGAGGGCATAGGGAAGGTGGGTTGGAAAGGGAGAACCGATTTCAAGGATCTACATGTGACCTCCTCCCTGGGGGACGGACAACAGAAAAGTGGGTGAAGGAAGACGTGGGACAGAGCAAGCTATGACAAAATAATAATTTAGAAATTATCAAGGTTTCATGAGGGAGGGGGAAGTGGAGAAGGAGGGGGAAAAATGAGGACCTGATGCCAGGGGCTTGGGTGGAGAGCAAATGTTTTGAGAATGATGAGGGCAACGAATGTACAAATGTGCTTTAAACAATAGATGTATGCATGGATTGTGATAGGAGGTATATGAGCCCCTAATGATTTAAAATGACTTTTAAAAAAAGATAGCAACCTTGGAATATAAGCTGTTGTACAGTTTCACACTGTTTTACAGAGCCACTGTGAACTGGAAGGAACTCAACATTAATAGGTTTTTAACCTCCTATTAATAGAATATTAAGTACAAGTATAACCAAAAGAATTAACAATGTGCCAAAATACTAGTAGTATTCCACTGGTACAAGAAACACTAATGTCAAATCAAAAATAATTTGTTTATATAATTTTCTGGGTAACGTTTACTAAAACATACGTGGAAATATATTTAGCTTCTTATAGGAATATGATATTATATGTCTCCAGTTTGATTTCTTTCTGTATTTGTTCTTACTCTCTATAACCAGACCTTTCTCCTATTATTTTGCACATCATAATTCACATATTACTAGAATATTTATTAACTGCCCTTTGTTTTATGTTAATTAAACTGGTAAGGATTTCTTTCTGAATACATTCACATTATTAATATGTACCTATTAATTTGGACACATTTGTTTCTGATGAGGAATATAAAGATGTTTAATCAAATTTAAAATATTTTTGAATTTATAAGTTTAATTATTTATGACTAAATGTTTTCACAAATAAGTCTATGAAACTTTTTTTATGTAGAAATTGAATTTAGTTTTATATTCAGAGATTTGCATTATGATCAGTAGTGAACTCATTTAAAGCAAGTTTAGATGGTGCTTTAAACCATATATAGTTAGAAATTTGGTCATATTCTTATGAAAACAAACATATAATTTTGAAAAATATGCTTTAAAATTTAATATATTTTAAAAAATCACTCATTTTTAATTCTCTTTGAATTGGTTTGATGTGAAAAGATTGGTTGAGTAAATTTTCATCCCTCTGAAAGCTAATAGATTACTGCATTAGTCTCCCATTCAGAGACACTTTCTTTTCCTCTTATGTAAAATATATGATATGTTCTTAAATAAAGAAAATAAATTTGTTAAAGTCATAGTTCCCTTCTTCCTATTAAGTGCATTATGGATGAAGGAAGAGAGCAGTTCCGCAATGGTTTGCTCCTTCACCTTAGAGACAGAGTGTGAAGGCAACATTGGCATGGCAGTCAGGGAGGCTTTTTGGTTAACATCTTGGGCTGTCACTTCATGCTGGCTGAGTTTACATACTGATGGCAGAATTCCAGTGTGACATCTGACAGTTTGGAGAAAAACACTGAAAATTCTTCACAGAGACACAGAAGATGTGCCAGTGTACTCTTTGAACATTTTTAAAAAATTCACATTCCACAAACATGCCATTGGGCTATTTACTGAAAAATGCAAAGGTGAATGTTTTCATTTGTTTAAAATTAATATACTCATACCTCCTTTTCATGTATTTTTTCATGAGACCACTATAACAGTTTTTTGATTATAGAGAAACAAGTAATATTTTATCAATTTGAGAGCTAAGTAGAACAGTTTGGAACAGAACTATGTGAAATCAGACCAAGGGATACATTTTTGCTCCTCATATTTGGCTAATACTCTAATCAAATAAGTATATAATTTTGTGTAATTTCCAAACTCCTGTATGTGAGACTGCATACTTTCTAGCCTACTATTCACTGTTTGATTCTGAAAGCATCTACAGAAGAAATGGAATAAAACCAAGATGAAAATGGCAGATATTCTAGTAATAACCACACATGAATATAGGGCTAAAATAATTCCTCATTACAATAAATTAAAATCATTCATTGCTGGTTTCAGATGAATCTTGCATATAAACTGAGAATGTCAGACAAATATTTTTACCTATGTCTTCCTGACTATGAAAAACATCTCTTTCTGTGAATCTAAGCACCTTATGATCAGCATTGTGTAGATTGGGATTTCTAGAACGCCAAATTGTCCTCATGTGGGATGTTTACATAAACAATAGGCAGTCATTGGAACATTAAAAGAGGATGTTAAGTGTTTTAAAATCAGGAAAGTTCTGGCTCAGCAGAACATACCATCTGAGATGCTGGGCTACATGGGAAAGAATGTAGCATCAAAATTAGAGAAAGATTCATTAATAACAGTATATGCAGATGGTGTATCTTTGCTAGTTGAAAATATCAGAGACTTAAAGCATTTACTGAAGATGATCAAAGCGTAAGAATTTAGTATTAATTACACCTCAAACAAAATGAAACAAAAATTCTCACAACTGGACCAATAAGCCCAAATCATGGTAAATAATTCTTTTGAAGTTTGAATTCACACAAAAGGAGGCAGAAGGACAAAAATTACATTTTGGAGTGAATACAAATGATTATTTCCTCCTTGATGTCTATATTATATAACAGAACAATAAAGTAAAAGTAATAGCAATTCATTGTGAATTTTTATATAGAAGTAAAATATTTCATAATTACAGTACAGAATATGAGACTTGGATAGACTTAATTCTTAAATGTTAAGAATTTCAAATTATATATAGGTGATAATAAAACTTACAGTGACTTATAAAAAATTAAAGATATATCATACATGGTAAGATTCTCTCTTTAACGTGATAGCCACCATGTAAATGTAAGTTAAGTTGGTTAAGTTAAATGAATTTCTCAGCTCCTTGTTTACCTAAAAGCTTCGCAGTTTGCGTAGGTAGTGGCTACCGTAAAGAACGAAACAAATATGAAGCATTTCCATGAGTGCTGAAAGTTTTATTGGCTAGCATTGTCCTAGAGTATCCATTATAAAAATAAAAAGGCCAAAGGCCAAGGACAGCACTGAGATGCATATAATGGCAAGGATCCTCAAGACTTCCCACCCACTGACCGGTGATCTTCCTGCATTCAGTGTCATGTGTTTTGTGAGTCTGAAGAGCATTTTATAGATTGGTATCGGACATATGGGCTAATACTGGACTCATGGATTTGATCTGGACTGATATTCAATTACTCTTGTATAGAGAGCTCTCTCTTATACACATATGAGTGTCTAAGAATTTGTTTTTCTAGTCCACCGGCCTAGCTCAGTTACTTTTTTCATCTTAATGAGGTTAAGTCCTCTCAGAAACAGGAGGGGAAGGTTTCATGACTATCAAGAAAGTAGATCCTGAAGTGGAATGATCCATGGAAGGGGTGTGTGTGTGTCTGTTAAAAATCACATGCTTACACTTTATCCTGGATAATGGGCTATAGCACAAATGTTTAATTACTGAGGGGATACTGAGTACTTTTATTATTATTTATTATTATTATTGAAACAGGAATGATAGGCCAAATAAGTTTGGGAAGCTAAACTTTGACCCTCAGGTTCCTGCTCTCTGAACTTCCTAGATCCAGGGACAGAAAATTGCAGCACCAGGAAAGTGGCTGAGAGGCAGCAGGACAACTAAGAGCCAGAGCCGCAGTCAGAGTGGGGAGCTTCCCAAGCCACAAGGAGGATAAATTTTAGTGCCTTTGGGCAGCAAACTGGCTTGCAAAGTGGGGTGCTTCCAGAGGCATGATGGGGGAAGCTAGGTTTGCTGCCAGAAAATCTAGAGCTGAGGTCCTTCAGGTGGAGACTGAGGGCAGAGAGAGGTGCCTTTGGGGCATTAATCCGAGCACTGAAAAGATTTAGTGACATTCCCCGAACAGGACAGGGGCAAAGGGGCTGTGTGACGGAGAGGCCAATGACTCCAGAGAGGCATGACGGGGACGGGGCTAAGAGGCTGTGCCGAATGGAAAAACAATGTCCTACTCACTTGTGACCCTGCATGGTACCTAGCTAACTTCCTTAATCGTCCACAGGCCTACATGTCTTTGAGTTCTGTGTGGCCATTTAAAGGAATATTCCATTCAGCAGCAAAGTAGAGTGCTCTGAGATGAAGCGTTAGTGTAAGAATTGATAAGAAAGGTGGAAGGGTAGAGGCCTCTCTGACCCCTGCCTCATCAGAATCGCCCTTTGGCTGATGTGAGTTTCATTCTCTGACCCACTGTGTTTGCTAGCGAAGATGAGACCTATCTCCATATACTACTTTTTTTTTTTTGCAATAACAAGCCATAATTAATGGTAGATGGGTCACTATGAGTCAGAATTAACAAATGGCAGGAAGCTGGGTAGGTACTGGATGAATTAACTGGGAGACAACTCAGGCAAACCTTGCTGTATAAAGTAAGGTTAGATAATTACCTTATGACATACAATTAACTATAGATGGATTGAAAACATAAATATCAGAAGTAAAACTAACATCTTAAGACAAAAATTTTGTTATCTTCATAATCACGGGATACAAAAATATATATTAAAGAAGGCTATAATAGATAAACTACTTCAAATAACAAAATCCTGTAAGTTAATAGATAGAAATTTTGAAAAAAAAAGATGTAGTTTCCATTAAAGGTATGTATTAGAAAGTAGATAAATACATCAGCTTAAATTTTATTTTTCATTTTATCATTTACTTTTATATAATTGAAAACTTACCCCACATTCATGTTACAAGTTTTTCTAAAATGGACTATCAGCAAACCGTCTTGAATGAGTCTACTGAAATATTTCCTTTATTGTTTCCCAATATTTCTCCCATTTCTATTTATTGTGTTAAAATCGTATTCTCTAGAACAATTGCGTGGCTCTTGGGAAGAAGGGAAGTCGTGGTGTACCGTTTCTTCTGACTGTAATTTTACTTAACTAGCTGCTGCTGTTGGTAATATTTCTAAAAATATTCATCACTGATTATTATAAGTATCGTGCGTGCAAAGGTTTCTTCTTCAAGCTTTTATGTGGAATGCTTAGGTCTGGAAAGAAGCTTATTTCTTTCATCCGCTTTTAGGAAGGCACAGCCGCCTAAATTGCTCTGGTTGTAAGAGGAACCAGCATGAAAGCTGCAAGAGGTGAGACTTACTGCTCTAGACTTCTTTCCTTCCCTCTGGGAGAGAACAAAAAATCCGTGCTTAGGGGGAAAAGCCCCTACGATTTTGGGGGGTAAGAAAAGAGGATAATATGGGCTTCTAACTGTAATTTAGAAAATCTGATTAACATGTCATTTTTCTACTAAGTACTACTCTAATGAATAGCAAATTCAGGTTAAAAGTACTTTGTATTATAAACTAATGACATTGTTTCGGATAGCATTTATAATAGGGAATAAGGTAATTTTGAAGTTTTAGGAAAATCATTAGTTTGAAAATACAGGTGATCTCTAGGTTATGAATATCTGATTTATGTACAATCCATCGTTATGAACTAAGCTTTGTAAAGCCATCACAGTCATGCACCACTTAGCATTGTTCAGAAAATGCCTGGCCACATATACACTAAGATAAACTATGACAGACTTTAGATGCAAACTACACCTTACGTACAATTTTTTTTCTCAAAAACAGAAGTCTGCTGTACAGAAGTCTGAAAAGCTAATGGACAAAAATTAACAGCAGTCTTAGCTATGTACTCTTTTTATATTGCTATGTTATGTAATAGATATTTTTCTGTAATTTTTCTATTATTCTCAGGGGGAAATATTACATTAGAATACAGGATTGGTTTTTTGGTTAATACAGGCTTATGTAGAGCTGTGTGGACTACAAATTTTCACTGGAGTAGCAGTATTTTAGCTCATGGAATCTTAAAGTTGACCACATCTATAATTGATTTTACAATAGCTTTGACATCTTTGGTCAGAGTATTATTTTATTTTAGGTGATTTAGGCTAACCTTTAATGTGCACTAATCCAAAGGAAAGCCACTGTCTTCATGTCTATGCTGATTCACAGGGACCCCGTACAGGGTTTCGTTTCCAAGTCTATAAAGGCTGACCATAGCTGAGGGCTTCATCTTTCTCCCAAGCGCAGCTGGGTGTTTCCACAGTCCCTCTATGGGTGATTCATAGTCTAACATGAGCAGAGCATGGTGCTAGGGCTCCTTGAATGTGTACTAGTAAATGAAATCCACCACTTGGCAGATCATCGTACTTCGGTGGCTAGTGGGTATTGCAATGTTGAAGGCTATGTCCCTGGTATTTCAAGTAACAGCCGGGTCACCCAAAGTGAACAGCCTTCAGCAGAACTTCCAGACTAAGAACAGACAGCTAGCAGTGTTAGGGGTGATACTGGGAGGGTAGAAGTAGGGCGGGTTGTAAAGAGGGTACCGATCACAAGGATCTACATGTGACCTCCTCCATGGGGGATGGACAACAGAAAGGGGGTGAAGGGAGATGTCGGACAGGACAAGATATGACAAAGTAATAATTTATAAATTATCAAGGGCTCATGAGGGAGGGGGTAGTGGGGCGGGAGGGGAAAAAAAGAGGACCTGATGCAAAAGGCTTAAGTGGAGAGCAAATGCTTTGAAAATGATGAGGGCAAAGAGTGTACAGATGTGCTTTACACAACTGATGTACGTATGGATTGTGATAAGAGTTGTATGAGTCCCGAATAAAATATTTATAAATAAAAAAAAACAACAAAAACAAAAGAACAGACAGCTAACAAGGAATAAGCTGTCAACTACAGAGGAATTAGCCACTGAAAACCCTATGGACAGAATAGGACCCTTGTCAGTGACTGAAAACCTAACGAACAGAACATTGTCAGAGATCGTGACAGAGATGAGAGCCTTGGTTAAGAAGGCGTTGAAACTATGCTGGAGAAAGATCTGTGGTCTCAAAGTCAAGGCCATCACAGTGACCCAGATGGAAGAAACCCTAAGGAGCAGAGTCTTCGGGACCTTGGGGCTTGGTCATAGGTCACAACGCAAAATAAGAAGAAATAGCTGCAAACCTCAATTAGTCATTAAAACTTGAAATGTATGATGTATAATGCTACAAAAATTGGAAACTGTTTCAAATGAATGGGATGCAGAAAACTGACATCCTAGGCATATGCGGCTGGAATAGAGAAAGATTGGCAATTTTAAATCAGGAAATTGCATGGTTACCAAGCCAGGGATGACACCACCGAAATGAAAAGCCTTGCCTTAATCATCTAAAAGGACCTTCCAAAATCTCTCTTGAGATAGAATGCTCTCTGAGATAGGGCATCCATTTCCAAGGCAACACAACCAATATCACTACTACTCAAATGTATTCACCAACAACGACAGCTAGTAACGAAGGAGTTGAAAAATGTCACCGATATCTTTAGTTTAAAATGGATCAAACATGAAATCGAGGTGCATTGAGAATTATGGGTGTTTGGAATGCACCAGTTAGAAACACAGAGGAAGAAGCAGTAGGTGGAGTACATTTTCTTGGTGATAGAAACAAAGCTGGAAGCTGCATGATAGAACTTTGCCAAACCAGTGACTTGTTCATCACAAATACCTTTTTTCAAAAACACAAGATGTGACTATACACACAGATTTCTACAGATGGAATATATAGACATCAGATTGACTGACTAAATCTGTGGAATGTGGTAGGATCTGAGACTATGGGGAAGCTCAGAATTGGCTGCTCAAACTAGGTCTGTGGGGACTGTGGGGCAGATCAATTGCTCAGATGTAAGTCCAGAGTGAAGATGAAAAAATTTAAATAATTACCCAAAGACAAAATACTACCTGGAGTATATCCCATCCGCATTTTAAGAATAGCTCAAGAAGAAATGTGATGCCTTCAACACTGATGGCAGAAGAACTAATGAGCTGTGGCTGGACATTAAGCACATCATACATGAAAAGCAAAAGATCACTAAACAGAGAGAAAATATCAAAGTGGGTATGGGAAGAGACTCTTAATTTTGGAGTAGCTAAGACAAATGGAAGAAATGATGAAATAAAAGAACTGAACAGAACGTTTCAAAGGGCAGATTGAGATAACAAAGTAAAATGTGATGATGAAATGTGCAAAGAAATAGATTTTAAAAACCCCAAAGAAAGATTATTCTCAGCCTAAGTTAAACTGAAATAACTCAAGAAAAAAAATCAAATCCTGAGTGGCAATATTGAGTCTATGGACAAAATAATGAATAAGGCAAGAAACTTCTAAAGAAGATGGAAAGAATATACAGAGCCATCCCCACAAGAACTAGTTAATAGTCAAACATTTCAAGAGGGAGCATATGAAGAAAAACCAATGGTGCTGAAGGAAGAAGATCAATCTATGCTAAAAATATTAGATTGCTTACAGTCAATAAACAAAACAAAAACATTATCCGAAAACAAGGTTCCATGAATTCATGGACTGCCACTTGAAATGTAACAACAAGCTACTGAAGCACTGGAAGAACACACTCTTCTATGCCCTGAAATTTGGACGCCAGATAATCAGCTAACTGACTGGAAGAGATCCATATTTGTGCCTATTCCAAAGAAAGGTGCTCAGAAGAATGTACAAATTCTGGAACAGTATCACTGATACCATTCAAGTAAACTTTCTGTATGTCATCCAAAATGGGTTGCAGCAGCACACTGACAGGGAACTGCCAGAGGGTCAGGCCTGATGCAAAAGAGAGTATGGAACAAGGGGTAGCATTGCCCAAGTCAGATTCATCTTGGATGAAAGCAGAGAATACCAGAAAAATATTTATTTATGTTTCATTCAGCAATCAAAGCCATTCGACTGTGTGAATCATAACCATCTATAGATACCCTTGAGAAGAATGAGAATACTGGAGTAATTCATTATGATAATGCAGAATCAAGGATCAAGAGGCAGTTGTGCAAACAGAACAAGGGAATATTGTATGGTTTAAAGTAAGGAAGATGCAAAATTTTATCTTATTTGAATCCACAATCAATGCTTCTGGAAGCAGCAATCAAGAGATCAAAATATGAGTTTTATTAGGTAAATCTACTGCACAACATCTCCTTAGACTATTGAAGAACTAGGGTGCTACTTTGAGTACCAAGGTAGGCCTTACCCAAGTCAGAGCATTTTCCATTGTATCATATGCATGTAAATGTTGGACAATGAGTAAGAAAGATCATAGAAAGACAGATACATTTGAGTTGTGGTGCTACAGAAGGGTATTGGAAGTACTAAATTATTAGGACTAAGTATTGAGTACTAAGAGACATACTGCTACGTCTTGGGAGAAGTAAGGCCAGGATGGACATATTGTCAGGAAAGGCCAGTTCCTGGAGAAGGACATCATGTTTGGTAAAGTGGACAGGAAGCAACAAGGAGAAAGACTCTCAATGAGGTGGACTGACACAGTGGCTGCATCGATGGATAAAGCGTAGGAATAATTGTAAGGAGGGTGAAGGACATTGCATTGCTTCATTCTATTGGGCAGAGAGTCGCTATGGGTTGGAACTGACTTGCGGGCATCTGACAACAACATAGGCCAGATTGTGAAGTCATATCAGTTACTGAATTTGTAAAACTAAGCACAACAGCGATTGAACAAAATGTCTATGGATAGTTGAATATAAGATGAGACTTAAGAATTGTCATTTACCCACCAATGACACTTCTTTATACTGAGTTATTGTTTTGTGCATGTACAAGTTAATCTCGTAAAATAAGCTTGTATTTAATAGTCATCTTTTTTCAAATACAATTTAAATTTTATTGATGTATATAAATAACCCAAATTTCATTTGTGAAGAAATAATTATTTAATTCATGTTCATCACATAGAGAGGAGTGGTAGTTAGAGATTATCCATAAGAAGCCTTTACAATTTATTAAGTGTTTTAATGTTTGGGGCAAGTAAAAAACTATAAAATTTGGGAAATGAAAATAGCATAAGATTTAAAAAGTATCAGACCAAATGTTTGAGAATGTGATCTCGTATGCTAGGTAAAGTTAAGTATGTCTTGATTTTTCTCATTTTCTTGAAGATAAAGAAAGGAGGCTTAAATGTGGAATAATTGCTCACTGAGGTAGAGCCGATTTGAGCAGCTGTCATAATTGTGCAGAAGTAAAGTGCAGGAATCTCGACTCTTGTTTTAGAAGCGGAATGAATGGGGGTTGGAGCAGGAGCTTACTTCTGTAAGCAGTGTATTCAGAGTTTAGAGTCAGAACACACAGCTACAAAAGCAAAGCTCGTTTCATAGCCGGCTTGGCACTACATGATCTGGCCCACGAGGCTTACCCATGCCTCTTCTGGCCCCTCAGTGCTCCAGCTGCTCGGTCTTACTTGCCGTTCATTAGATTGAGAGAGTAGATTCCTAGCTCAGGACATTTGCACTTTCCATTAAATGGAGTACTTGTTCTCCAGACAACAACACCCCCCTTGTCTCTTTTAATTAATATTTTGTTTAAGGTTCTGCTAATACAAATATACAAAAAAGCAAATATGTTTTTGCATGAGGTTGTTTCCTGAACACACTATTAAAAAACACAGCTAATAGCTTCTGCATTCTCTAGCCTCTTCACTGGCTTATTTTTCTCACTCATCCATTATAATATATTAATCATAATATTATATTAATTTTCTGTTTTTAAAGTACCCAAGAGCAAGAATACTCTTATGTGTGATTCATTGCTTAACCAGCAATGTTTAGAAGTTGACATGGCACATAGTAAGTGCTTAATACATACTTATTGTACTGATTGAATAGCCTTCCCATGCAATAGTGTGTCCTTTCGGCTAATGATCTCTTAGCTGTAATTTTTCACAGCCATAATTTGGGTATGATCACTGCCCTACTGATTTCATCCTATTTTTGAGACTTCAGTAAAATGGTTTACACAGGGTCCATTGAAAATCATACATAAATAGATCAATGAGAAATGAAGTCATTAAGCCAACTCTGACTTAGGCACCTCTGTATAGAAGAGCAAACGATTTCTTGCTCCTGCATCACCCTCACTAATAATATTCCTCTGCAGTCCATAATACAATGTCCTGTCTTACCCAGAGGTTTCCATAGACAAGTCTTCAGGGCTATATTGTCAGGCCCTGCTTACTAGCTGACCTGAGCTTGGACACTCCACTGAAACCTGCGGATCTTAGGTAAAACAACTGCTATTTGAAATACTGGTGCCGTAGCTGCCAGTATCGTAGCAAGATGCCAGTCACTCCAAGACAACCAACTTAGAGACAGTTGGTGGTAAAAGGCATACCAAGCTCATTCACTACCATCAATCAATTTTGACTGACAGCGACCCTACAGAAAGAATAGAGATGTGTCTGGGTTTCCGTGACTGTGTCTTTTTATGGGAGTAGAAAGCTCGTCTTTCTCCTAAGAAGAGGCCAGTGGTCTCAAACTGCTGACCTTGCAGTTAGTAGCCCAATGCATAACTAGCACACCACCAATGTTCCAAAATATCAACACAGATCTACGTAAATAGAAGGGGAGGAATGACCCGTCCTAACTTCATCTTGATAAATTTGCCATGCAAAATATATTCTTTTCAAATGTATTTGTAGGGAGCATGTGCTAGAATTGCTTACTAATTCCTGCATTTAATGTCTGTTTTTACTGACATTGTACTACCACTGGCCAGTGTTGGGTTTTTTTCCTTTTATTTGTGTTCTTGTGGTGCTGGAAGCTATACTTACTACTATTTCCTATAACACCATGGTCATCCATGGTGGACAAGTTTCAGCATTGCTTCCAGCTTGAAATTCCAAACCCAAACTTGCTGGCTATCGAGCCCATGCTGACTCACAGCTACTCCCCGGTGCGTTTCTGAGACGGGCAAGGTTTACAGGAGTAGAAAGCCCAGTCTTTCTTTCATCAAGCTGTTGGTGCTTTCAAACTGCTGACCATGTGGGTTCTAGCCCAGCTCATAATCACCAGGCCACCAAGCAGACTAGGGAAAAATGCATGACAACCAATGTCCAGTAACAGGAGCCCATGTAAACCTTAGGGGGAAAGAAAAGGAGCTCTGTGCAATATGATGCTGGAAGACGAGTTCCCAGGCTGGAAGGAGCTCGGTGTATGGCTTCTTGGGAAGACCTGTCTCCTAATGTAGAGTCAACTCTAGTGCCATGGATGGAGTCTTTCACTGACTTTCCCAAAGTGAGAAGTAACCACTCAAACAGATATGAGTAATTTCAACAAGGACTGTACAAAGCATGAATCAAGGACAATTGGAAGGGATTAAAAATTAAATGGAATGCATAAAGATCAATATCTGTAGCATTAGTGAACTAGATTGGACTACCACGGGAAAATAAATAGATCATTCATTTTCAATTTACAGTCATATGATTACTATTGTGTGAAGAGCAAATTGAAACACTGATGCTATAGTCATCATTAAAATAAAGATTTCAGGATATATATCCCGAAGTGCAAACTGCCAGTGAAAGGATAATATCTATTCACCTACAAGAAAGATTACTGGATGGGACCACTGTTCTAATTATGCAGCAACAACTAATGAAAAAGATGAAAAATTTTACAAACTGCTGAGTTTGAAATTTCTTGAACATGTAACCAGAATTTGTTGATAAATATTAGTGATTGAATTGTAAAAATTAGAAACAAAGAAAAAATCTGTCATATAATAGAATTCTGTGAGGACCAATCAATTCACTGGAAATACATTTTAAAAATGTCCTGTAACACAACGACAGTACATGTGAACCTTGCCAGATGGAGTATGACTACACCTAGGAAAGAGGCAATTAAGAAATGCATCCGTCAAGGTAAAGTTACTGATTTTTCATATTGCCAGGTAAAATTGACACTGAAGAATATTAAAAGAAATCCACCAGCACAAAAGTATGATCTGAAATACTAAGGGGTACCTCCAAAACCTGGAATTGTGCTGGGCAGAGAGGAACTTTCGTAGTATGCATTTTTCCTGCTAGGCGAGCATCCAGAAACTTGCTCTGAGTTAGTGCACCCAGCGGCCGCCCCTGGGAAAACTTCCTCTTGTCACAGTGAATTTTTTCTTAAAAGCAGTTTCACTCGAACCTTGTATTTTTGTGGTGGCAGATTTAAGAGAACAGCATGTGGCTGTGGAATTTTGTTTCCTGCTCAGGACAAATGCTGCAGAAAAGGTTGTGATGTTGAAAACAACTTACAAGGCAGCACTATGCGAAAACTCAAGTGTACGAGTGGGTTTTTCATTTTAAAAGAGGTGAAATGTTGATTGGTGACAAACCTTGTTTCCTGAAATGTTGGTAATTTTTTATTCATCAGTCAGCTTTTGTCATGAAATCTGTCAGCTTCCCAAACAGATGAAACTGTTGACTCAAATTTTTGATTGAGTTTTCTATTTAGAGCAGTGGTTCTCAACCTTCCTAATGCCATGGCCCTTTACACAGCTTCTAATGTTGTGTTGCCACCCCCAAACCATAAAATTATTTTTGTTGCTACTTCATACTTGTAATATTGTTACTGTTATGAATCAGGTGACCCCTGTGAAAGAGTTCACAATAAAGGCCTAATTTGTGGCAGACAAGGGACTGGTTTTGCCACCACGATATGCACCTGCACACGCAGCCCTTAGTGAGCCAGTTTGGGTAAAAAAAAAACAAAAAAACAGCATGCCTCTCTTGCCCCACGCATCTTACTCACCTGACCTCACTCTGTGTGCCTTCTTTTTGTTTCCACAAATGCAGAGGGACATGAAGGGACAAGGATTTGTTGACATCGAAGCGGTGAAGAAAAAAATGAGGGAGATACTGTCAGCTATCCAAACAGATGCCTTTGAAAAATGTTTCCAAGAATGGAATTGCAGATTTCACAAATGCATTAAGTGTCATGGACAGGACTTTGAAGTTCATGAGGTTGTTTTATTCAATATATATCTTTGGTAAGATCCATTTTGGGGAGGATACCCCTCATACATCCCATCTGAATTTTGAAACCACCTCAAGGATGAACTAAGCACTGATGAAATGAATAGAGATAACTGAATGAGAATAATTGTGAATGAAAATAATGGCACACATGAAGAAATCATAAATTATTATAAAGACACTGTGATAGTGAGCTTTCACGTTAACTTGGCTCACCCAGGATCCTGAGTGACGTGGCAGTGAGGTCTCGCCACTAAGGTGCAGATCAGTCTGAGGATGCCTATTTCACATCTATCAATACACTGTGGAAAATTGTCTTTCTCCGCTCTTCTTCCTGCTGACCTGAGTCCTGTATCTAGTTTTTTGGGTCGTGGGCTGTCAGCCTGTCATACATAGTCTGTTGACTGAAATTTTTTGCCAGCCTGTGCTTTCCTGCCTCCTTGTTCACCTTGCTGCTTCCGCCAGCAGCAGTGTGAGTTGGGAGGGGCCTCCAGTTTAGCCTCTGTCCCGCAGACATGAGCTGGCCTGAGCCTGCCACTCTGTGGCTATGAAGGTCACTTTCATGATATAAATGTATTTATTATACATATATAGATGTCACTGATTTTGTTTCTTTAGAAAACCCAGCATCTCACAGGACAAATTATCTAAATTTGGGCTACTACCATTCTGATAGTGACAAAGTACACTTCCAGTGGAAAGCCAAGAGCAATAGCCTGTGACCCGGATAAAGAAGACTGGACAGCACTTTGCTGCAGTAGAAGTTTATCTCTTGCCCTTCCCAGCAAGCTCACCCTGCTGGAATCATGCTCTGGTTGGTCTTCTTGGATCTGGAAATCCATAGCAACATTCATCCTCTTTGCAGTTGAGCTAAGGAATAGAACGTGGTATGGCTATCCCTGTACTTTCTAGTATCAATTTTCAAGTTCAGTTAACTTTCATGTTTTTTCGAGAAGGAAATTAATTATCACTATAGAAATATTAAAACAATCAGGCTGACCACACTGCCCTTGAGTTAATTCTGATTCAGAGTGATCCTGTCTAAAGCTTTGGAGACTGGCTTCTGGGGGAGATGACGTCCTCTTCCTTCCCTGGGGTAGCTGGTTCTTGTGAACTGTAACCTGGTGTTCAGTATTCGACCACGACCAGACTGGGCCACCGGAGCTCCTTACCATGAAATGAATGAAGTGGCAGACAGTCGGTGAATGCAGCAGAACTGAGATATTCTCGTCCAAATAGTAACGAGTTTGATGATTTTCCTAACACATTTACATTTTTTTAATGAGGAAGACTAAGATTTAAAAGCTTAGAAAGAATGAAAGTTCTGGAAAAGTATTTTAGGTTAAAATGTTAGAAGACATATGATTTAAGTCTCATCTTGAATTAGCACTTAAAAAGTTATATTTTTCCTTTATAAAGGATCTTTCTTGGATGAGAAATTTCATGAAAATAAGATGACACAGAAAGGGAAATAAATAAGCAAGAAAAAGCTTGAACAATGAAGCATACAATCTTGTCTTTAGGTTTGTCCCTGATAATATGTGCAGGCTAATAATTTTCTTATATGTTTTATATTCTAATTTCCTTAATGACTACTACATTAAGGAAATTGATACTAGAGTGACAAATGTATTTCTCTCAAAATATCAAAATGTTAGAAGCTGACTAAAGAAAATTTCATTTCTAACCTTCTTAGCAATTTCCATGCTCCTGAGGTATCAGCAATTTAGATGATTACAATGAAGCATTCTGGTAATACTTTAAAACTTAGAGAGAAAATACATTCTTTCTTATTGAACACTCACAGTAAGACAAGGTTCTGAACAAATGTTGATGGGCCAGTTGGCCTCTGACCATCTCAGCTCTTTCATTGAACATCTCAGCTCACTGATAACACGTTCACTTTTTAAAGGATCTACTTATTCCAAGTGCATTCTTTAAAGGAGATAATAGAAATTTAAATAGCATTTTTCAATACGGCTATATGGTAAAAGAGACAAACATTTTTAAAAGGTATATATCTGTAACAAAATGAAAACTAGTAACAAATGTAACAAAAAATAACAAAACTAGACCTCTTTAAAGTATTGACAAGCAAGTATGCTACTTTGAAGATGTCTGGTCAAAATCATGGCATTTTCAATAGTTCAATATGCATGTGGAAGTTTGACATTGAATAAGGAAGACCAAAATATAGCGATGCCTTTGAATTATAATGCTGACGAAGAAGAAAAGGATGTACCATGAACTGCCAAAAGAACCAATGGATCTGCCTGGGAAGAAGAGCAAACAGAATGTTCCTTAGGGGTAAGGATGTTGAGACTTCCTCTCAAGTCCTCCGGACAGGAAAGGCCGGTGGTCATGTTGTTGGGAAAGACCATTCCCTGGGGAAGGACTTCATTCTTGGTAAAGCGGAGAGACAGTGAAAAGAGGAAGTCCCTTAAAGAGCTGGATTGAAACAGTGGCAGCAGGAATGGGCTCAAACATGAGAACAATCGTGCAGACGGCGTCTGACCAAGCGGTGTTTGTCCCACAGTCCAGCGGCTTGCTGTGAGTTGGAACTGCCTCGGCTCTTGAACAACAGCAATAGAGGGTTATATAAAGATCCCTGTGGGCTCTAATTCAGCTCTGTTTAAATCCATGGGTTACGCACTGCACTAATCACTGCAAGAAGGCAATTTAATACACACACACACACATCCACACTCATTGTCAATGAGTCCATTCAGACTCATCATGACCCCATAGGACAGGCTAGCACTGCCCCGTGGGTTTCCAAGACTCTTAACTCTTTCCAGGAGAAGAAAGCCTTATCGTTCTACAAGGAGAGGCTCATGATTTCAGACTGCTCACCATGAGGTTGAGTCCAATGTGTAACCCACGATGCCCCCAGGATTCCTCCTCCAATGCAAATGTGGGAGAAAATTGGGCTTTTGTTCCTAAAAGATTTACATTCTCAGAAATTTTATGTAGGGCTTACATGTCATTTATATCATTTTATGACTAGAAAAATAGTATTATTTTATTACGTAAAAACACGATCATTGGGCCCTATATGCTACAGAAGGAATCTTTTCAATAAATCTAACAGTTATCTGCACCATAGTAAGTAATAGAGGGCATGGCCACTTCAGAGCACAAAACAACCATATCTGGACTAGATAAAGAGTAATAGAATCATGACTGAATTTTAGAGATAGCCTATCACCTAGCTTCATACTTCTAACAAGGATATGGAGATAGTGAGGACAGAGATAATAATCAATATAAATCAGGATCTATGTCCCTTTATGACTCCTTAATTTCTATATGCCCTTGGCTTGTACTGCTTCAGCTCCCTGCATTAGCCCAGTGTACTGCCAGGCTGCCTAGTAAGCTCTCTTCCATCTTTAGAGAGTCATTCTTTATACCAAGCTTGTCACGCTCATTGCTACAATTACACATATCCTTTTACATGTACCTATGAACTCATAATGCTAATATTTAAATTTTAAATGGGAGATTTAAAATGTAAGCTTAATGTAGTTACACGTTTAAATCTCTATCCTTAATTATAGGATCTGTTTGAAGTGTAACAATATCTCATTTGTTCTGAAATCTTTGTGTCTGGCTGAGCCACTCAATCTGAAGAGGTACGCACACAAAATAATGCTTATTTGTTGATGGAAGAGATGATAACTGTCTATGTCTCCACAATATATGTAAGACGATTTCTATTTTTAAAAATCAGACTTCAGAGATAAGAAGAGTTTTCCAGTGACAGCTATAGAGGTAATTCTAGACACTATGTGGCAGAGTGAGATTGGACACCATACTAGCTCATTTTAAAGCTTGTGTCATCTATGTAACCTGTTAATTCAGAATTTCAAAGAAAGACAGCTTTCTTGGCAACTGGACAGGCAAGTATAAACTCTGAATAGAAGGAAAGTCAAATCTCATTAGCACATCACTTCTGAAAATAGAATATATTATAGAAATAGGAAGCAAAATACATAGATGAATATTAAAATCATTGAAAAGTCTAAAATTTAGAACACCCAAGATTGAGAATTATCTATTATTAGATTATTCCTGTTGTCATAATATGACCCGTTTCATAAAAATTAGCCTGGCCACAAACAAAGTAACATATTGTTGAGAATGAGGAGATTGGAGCAGAGACCCAAATCCATCTGCAGAAAATGGGTCATCCCCTCACAGAAGGGTCATGAGGAAGGATGAGTCAACCAGGGCCCAGTATAGCACCAATGAAACACATATGTTTCATCTGGTTCCTTGAGGCTTCCTCATCTCCCACTATCATGACCCCAATCTTGATTTTCACTACAGGCTAGGCAGGTACAGATAAGAGCTCATGACACATGGAATCCAGGTCAGATAAAACTCTCAGGAACAGAAATGGGTGTAGTCATACCAGGAGGGTCGGGGTGGGGTGGGGGAGATGTGGAGATGATGGGGGAAGAAACCATGAAGGAAGGGACACAATGGTCAGTGTAAGTTCTGAAAATAATAATTTATCAAGGGATCACGGGGGTTGGGGGATAAAAAGAGGTGCTGATACCAAGGGCTCAAATAGAAAGTAAATGTTTCGAAATAATGATGTACAAATATGCTTGATACAATTAATATATGGATTGTTATAAGACCTGTAGGAACTCCCAATAAAATGATCATGAAAAATATAGCCTGACCAAAGAAAAGCTTTGGGCAAACAATGAAATATGGGTGGTGGGGGCGGTGGGGAGTGAGGAGAGGGTTGCAGAGAACCTGGGAAATAAAAGACATTAATAGACTAGAAATATTTTTAAAATGCATACTTACTTAAACTGTTCACTAGTATCTTCCTATTATCCTATGGGATATATATATATACACTCATATCTCTCAACAATATGCATTGCAAGCCTTCAGGGACAATGTGTTAACTGAGTTGTATAGAGAATCAAAGCAAAACCAGTGCTACTCATCTATGTAAAGAAAGAGCTTTATACCAAGAATCAAGCTTGTGTCAAGGTAGAAGTCTAACTTAGGACCATGTTAGCCAGAACTCTCTTCTGACTCACGTACCTGCAGTCCAATGCAGCAGAAAGGCAAAGCAGGATGCAGGGAGATCACGTGCCAGTGGGTACATTCATGTGGATTGAACTCCTAATTCCTAGGTTGGCTCCCATGGTTGGTAGTCATCGGTGGAAGCAGACCCAGAACCTGGGAAGGAGGAAGGCAAAGAACTCGTGAGAGGCGAGGAGTCTTCACTGTCTCTCATGTAGAAAGGTTCACAGCCCCCAGGAGATATCATCTGGTTGTGACCTGATGGATGGATTGGACTCCAAGCCCACACTTTCACACAGATGAAGGTTGACAGACAATCAAGGGCTGCATTCATTCTCAGCTTCTAATTACTCACTTATTTATTCAATCCATAACCATGCATTGAGCGCTATCTAAGCCTGGTAGTTGGAGGAGTTTTGAATTTTGTTTCACATTTTAATCCACTCTATCCAGGACCTTAGGGGTGAGTGCATAGCAGACAGGAGTCCCTAGCTAGAGCAAGTAAGTGAAAAAGAGGCTAGGAGCCAAAAGATTGGACATTAGAGTCTATGAGAGGCACCTCAGAATGATCTAATTTTGAAACACTATCGAAAAGCCCGTGGAACAAAATTCTACTCTGGCAAACAAAGAAGTCCCATGGGTTGGAGTGGAAGGTAACTTGTTGTAAAACAAAGAGGGTTGGGAGGGAGTATCTCTTCCTGGGGCAAATTTAAACAGGTTTGCCTGAGTCCTTTAAAGGACTAAGGACCCCTAATTCAGAATGGAGGCTGTGAGCTGTTTTTATTTGCTTTAAGAAAAGAATGTCTCCTCTGTTGGCCAGACCCACTGTGTATCCCACTCGCAGGGCTCCTGCATGTTATCTCTCTGGTATTTAGGAGCAGGGAGGAACTGCCCTGCGTTGATTGCTATGCTGAGTACAACGGAATCCCCTGTCTCTGACAGAGGAATGCCTGCCTTCTGCCATCTTCTATGTAATGAAGGTATACTAGATCGTGAATTTGTTATCATGCAAATTAGTAAAACTTCTGAGGTTTTGCTCATTCACAATCAGCAAGCCTATTCTGACTCATAAGTACCCTATAGGACAGATTCAAACTTCCCCTGAGGGTTTCTGAGACTAAACATTTAAAAGAGTACATGCCTCAGCTTTCTCCCAAGGAGTGGCTGGTCGTTACGAACCCCAGACCTTGTAATTAGCTGCCCAACTCATAACCCACTATGCCATCAGGGCCTCTCAAACTTTTCATAGTCCCTGGCAATTTTATGTTCACCATGATGCTGTTTTTAATACAATAATGAATGGCCATTTTACCTTTTCCTCAACCAAGCTTATATTTTACAGAGGGAAACATACAAATCAAATCACATAGTAACGTAATGATAACTGCAGGTGCTCTTGTTGCTATAAAGCACCATGTGTGAGAGAGAAATTGTAGACCTAAGGATAGGACAGTGGTGAGAGGAAAGCAGTAAGAGGAAATGACATTAACCTGGGCCCTAAATTATAAGACAATATTTACCACAGGGTGTGAGACATGTGTTTCAGGTATAGAATATATCAAGTCACAGGGTTCTTAGATGAGAAAGAACTTGGTTTCTGAAAGCCCAGTATGACTAGACTAGGTGGAGAACACAGGTAAAGTGATTTGGGTTTGTGGGAGTAGTTAGGAGGGGGCATATCATACTGTAAGTTTTCAAAGAATTTGGTAAGTAATTTGGATTTTTCTAAGAAATAAGTGGAACCTATTGAATGTAGATGCATCACTAGCAATGAAACGATGCCACTTGACTTCCATTTTTAAAAGACAGTGACTTCTACAATGTAAATAGATTTAAGAGGATTGAATAGAAGCTGGGAATCAAGACAGAAGCATTGAGATATAGGGGACTATTAAGCTGTGGCCTATAGATGAAAGTTTATTAAAACAAAGTAATCACAATAGACGTGTAGATGTCTATAGATAATTAAAATCTATCTTAGAGGTAGAATGTGTAGGTCTGGCATTTGATTAGTTGGTGAATGCAAGGCAAGACGGAAAGACCGGGCCTCGATTATAGGCAGTCATTGATTTAGTTTCTATTCGTCCACTTGTTCTTTGATTCAGTTAGATTGCATGGAGCACCATATAAACGCCAGGCACTCTTGTAGGACCTTGGAATATAGGACATACACAATCAAATGTCAGGCCTCATAGGCTTACATTCCAATGGGAAATAGAAACAATGCAAAAAGTATGCAGGGTCAGGGATGAACACTATTGTGAAAAGCTAAGACTCACTGCTACGAAAAGGCTGGAGATCAACGTGTCACCAGCGGTGCCTTCGGAAGAAAGGCCTAGGGTTCAACACTCAAAAGGCAGCCTTCGAAAATTTGGTGGTGCTCAGCTACTCTGACCCACAGAACCAGGAATGTACCAATCAACTAGCAAGCAACTGGTCTTCTTTCAGGCAGAAGGGCAAATGTGAAGGTTTGGAGGCAGTGACAGAGTAATGAATGATTATTTCATATACTTGAGTAATCCTGGCTCTAATTGCTGACTGATAATTTCATGTCCTTTTCTCATAATGCCGAATAAATAATTTGACAAATACAGCCCTACCCGACTTGTTAATCATTACATTGCTCTTAGCAAGGCTCCTGACAGATAATTGGCTCTCAATAATTGTTTCAAATGATCACCTCATTCCCTGGCAACAGCAGCCTTTTGTTAAAAAGAGAAACAATCTCCTGAAATACTGCTTGTTTCCGTGTAGACTCATTCATAAATAATTTATTGTTCATGCTCTCTGTCCACTCTCCTGTGACTTCTTGTTGCCCTTGACTTTTAAAGGGAGGCAGAAGAGTCTCCTTCAACAGACTCTTTGTCATCGAATTCACACTTGTTTTAATTCAGCCCGTCTTAATAAGTACATATTACAACGTCAATTGGTTCCCACACGCCACTTGAAATTGTCCAATGTTGCATAGTGACCTGTGGAGTGAATCTTTCAAGAGTCACCTAGGTACCCTGCTCCCTTGTGCTGCATCTCTCTTTATGTTCAGAAACAATTTATTCTTTCTTTTGTTTTCTTTGATTAATATTGAAGATAAAGTTCCAATTATATTAGCCTTATTTCAATTTAAATTCTATTTTATTGATGGCTCTTACAGCTCTTATCACAATCCATACATACATCCATTTTGTCAAACACATCTGTACTTATGTTGTCATCATCTTTTTCAAAACATTTTCTTTCTAATTGAGCCGCTGGCATCAGCTCCTTATTTTATTCCCCTCCGTCTTCCCCCCTGCTTCCCCGATGCCCCATTGATATTTTATAAATTATTCCTTTTAAGGGGGAACTGATCACATAATCAACGTATAACCCTCATCTCAGGGGGACAGACAGCAGTAAAGTGGGCAAAATGAGACAGCAGTTGGTATATTAGTCTTTTAAGGGAACTGTTTTACACCTCAACCCAAGCCCTGTCTGTGCCTGGTTTGTATTGTGAATGGGGCAACATGGCAAAAAAAAAAAAGAGAGAGAGGGTTTTGACTTTGTTTAAAATGTATTTTAATCTCGATTTTATCAACATTTTATTTTGTAATAGAATCACACACTAGTGACTGTTATGCTTATATATACCATGCAGTATGTACATCTTATATATATCAGATATTTTCTATATAGTATATATAGATTATCTGTATGTAAATACATATAACAGATAATGTTGGATCATTTTTGAGACAGATATTTTCAAAGAAATTATTAATAACAATCAATCTATAATAAGTGGGAAAAAGTTTAAAATTATTTATAAATTAGTTTTTGAAAATGCATCAATAACATTGGTCCCAAAATACATCTCTATATGTAAATAAGACATATCCAGACTATTGCTTTAAAAAATGTTTTCCATCTTAGGTGGAAAAATGTAACAAGTTATCACTCTTATAACAAATTGTTGATTTTGCTTTTGTTAGGGACCATTCAGTAAGTTCTGACTCGTAGCAACCTTAGGTACAACGGAAGGAAACAGTGTGCAGTCCTGTGGCATCCTCTTACCTATTGTATGTGCCAGCCCATTGTGGTGACCCGTCTGTGAGTCCATCTCAGGGGGAGCTTCTTCCTCTCTCTGACCTTCTACGTTACCCTTTGGAGATCACATGAGAGAATTTTGCCAGACTGATGATTTCATTGCAAAGAACACTTTTCAACAACATAAATGGTAACTGTACACATGGGCTTTGCCACATAGAACACAGGAATCAAATGAACTACATGTGCAGGAAGAGATAATGGAGAAGTTCAATCACTTCAGCCAAAGCAAGACCGGGGCGGACTGTGGAATCAATCATAAATTGCTCATATACGCATTTAGGTTGAAGTTGAATATAATTAAAAAGTCTTTGAGAAGGTTGCAGTTGAATTGTGGTGCTGGAGAAGAGTGTTGCGAATACCATGGACTGCCTTAACGGCAAACTAATCGTCTGGAAGCAGTAAGGCCAGAGTCCTCCTTGGAGGCTAGAATGGCAAGATTTTGCCTTACATAATTTGGACATATGGTCAGGACCAGTCCCTGGAGAGGATATTTTGCATGGCAAAGTGGAGGGGTATTGAGAGAGAGGAAGACCCTCCGTGAGATGGATTGACACCGTGTCTGCAGCAATGGGCTCAGGCATAGGACCGCTTGTCAGGATGGTAAAGATGGTGCAGTGTTTTCTTCCGTCTTGTATGGGGCTGTTCTGGGTCAGAATGGATCGGATGGCACCTAACAACAAGAAGAGAGTAACAGGCTGTGGTAATCACCTAATGTGGTGTCAATTTAAGGATTAAGAGTGGAGGGGTGCAGTCTAGGCTGTCAACCTGGAGATAGCCAATGAGACTTCTGTGGTCAGGGCCTCCCCTGAGAATTCGGGGAAATCTGGTACTTCCTCTTTGGAGGCAGAAGATACCTCACTTTCTCTGATACTCCCTGGAAGACACTGCAGAAGACAGGCCACAAGGATGCAACCAGACCTCTGAAGCCAGAGAAGCCACAGAGACCCCTGCCAGTGCTGAGATGCTTACAACGCCACTGGATCCAAAGACTTTCTACCCACTGGCCCGTAATCTTCTGCATTCAGTGTCATTCCATGTGTTTCATGAGTCTTAAGAGGACTTTATACATTGATATCAGCCATATGGGCTAATATTGGACTTATGGACTTCTTCTGGACTGGACTGGATGTTTTCTCCATGTTTAATTGCTATTTTATATAAACCTCTTTCTTATAAACATATGTGTGTCCATGGATTTGTTTTTCTAGTCTACCCAGACAAACACACAGGCAATGGTGAAAAATAAGGCTCTAGGAATGATTCAAATAGAGATTGAAATCCTTCAAAAAAATAACACTTCTCTAGAAGCACTCCCTCCTCTATGCCAGGAAATTTGGAAGACCTGGATAATATTTGTGCCCACTCTAAAAAAAAAGAATTTGAAAAAATTTTTTAAAACATTATTAATAATACATGCAAGTAAAATTTTTCTGAGAATAATTTTAAAAGGGTTGCAGTTCTATAGGGTCAGGGAACTGCTAGAAATTCAATGGAAAAAAAGGTACATCATCAGTAATATCAGATGAATCTTGGCTAAAAGCTGATGATACCATAAATATGTTTATTTTGTTAGTTACTATTCAGACACCTTCAATTTTGTGGTTCATAACAAATTATGGATAACACTGAGAAAACTAGGAACTCCAGGACACTTAATTGTTTTAATGCATATAGACCAAGAGGCAGTTGTTGATTTAACGATGTCTCATTAACCTTGTTTGATATGCCTTCTGAAGGCAAGGAGGGCTTGACGCGCTTGCTGATAGAAACCAAAGAGCACACCCTTCAGTATAGATTACAGCCCAAAGTAAAGAAAACAAATTTCTCATATGAGACCAATAAACAACATCATGATAAAGAGAGAAATGACTGAATTTGTGAAGGATTTCTTCTGACTTGGATCCACAATCAAAATCCATGGAAGTGGCAGTCAAGAAATCAAATAATGTTTTTCATTGGGAAATATATTTTAAAAGGATTTTTTTAAATGTTAAAGAGAAAAAAAATAACAATTTTAAGGACTAGGGTATAATTGAACTAAGCCACAGCATTTTCAATCACCCATATATAGGTGGAAGTTGGATAACACGTAAGGAAAACTACAGCATAATGGATTCGTTTATGGTGTTGTAAAAGGTAACTGAATTTATTATGGACTGTCAAAGGAACAAGAAAATCTATCATAGAGGAGGTACAGGCAGAATGTTTATTAGAAGCAAGGATGGAGAGATTACATCTGATGATTTGTACATTTTATTAGGAGAGTTCCGGCCCTGGAAAAGGATACCATAGCTAGGAGAGGGTCAGTGGAAGAAATTGATTGGCACAGTGGATGCACAGCATGCTCAAACAAAACAGTTGTGGAGATGGCCCAAGACCCACCAATGTTTGGGGGAAAGAGAAGGTTAAATGAACTGCAATGGTATATACCATGTCTATTTAAATTATAATTTTGCATTCTGTGACAGGTAGGTTTATTGTGCCAATGGGGCCAATGAACACATGTGGGATTAATTTCAGGGCAGAGAGATAAATGGCTCGGAGAGCCTCACCTCTCTCTCTCTGGCTCTTGGATCATCAGATGAATGTGTGGCTGCCTTGCTTCTTCTGTGCTTCCATTTGAAAGCTACACTACCTGTGGGACACCTAACCCATGCACAGTGTTGCTGGAATTTGAGGTTTCTTCAAGACCTGCTTCACCACACTATTGGAATGTACATCTGTTGAGCTGAGGACTGTCAGAACCTGTCATCTGGCTGACAGTTGGTGACCTGCCTTGCTGTTTGCTGCTTTTACCCGGATAGCCTGATTTGCTCTACAGAGGACTACCCAGAGACTGAGGACTACCCGGAGGCCTTCAGGACTTGAAGGGCTTCCAGTGTCTCACAGCTGACTCACAGGAGTGAGTTGCACTGAGTCATTTGCACTGCTTTATAGATTAATTAACTTTTTATCTCTTGTGTTATCTATCTACTTATCTATATAAATATATATAAAATTAATAGTGTTCTGGTTTTATTTCTCTAAAGAACCCTGTCTAACATACAAATGAAAAATGAAATTTTCAACTATATTAAAATAATATTTTTCTATTTATTGTTGTTACTTTCATTTCTATTTGTATAAAACAGAAATCACTTCTTTGTATTTTCCTTGGATTTGAACAAACAGTAATCCCACTGAACTGGTTGTCCTCTAGTGATTTTTAAACATGGTACTGCTTGTGTATCAAATAGAACTGTGTTCCACAGTGTTTTCAACAACTGCTTTTGCAGAATCAGACTGCTAAGCCTCTCTATCAAGCACCCGCAGAGTGGACTCAAACTGCCGTCTCTTCATTTAGTAATTGAGCATGTTAGATATTTACACTATGCAGTGGTTAGGAATGAAGCAGTAAGTAAAAAGAATCATTCACTAACCCAGTGTGGCAGTTACAGAATCTCCTGTCAACTTGAGATAAAGGTGGAGTCTAGTCTGTCAAATCAGGTCACAGCTGGATGACCTCATTTGGAGGTGTGATAGAGATAAATAGCTGACTGGAGGCCAGGCCCATGCTCTCTGCCTTCCCTTTCCTGAAGCTGAGACACTGAGAGAGCTGGAGGAGACACATGTTGACCCCACCAGTGTTGAGATGCTTCCACTGCCACTGGATCCACAAGACCTTCTACTCACTGGCCTGTGATCTTCCTGCATTTAGTATCATTGCACCTGCTGCATGAGTCTAAAGAGGAATTGATGAACTAGCATTGGGCATATGGGCTAATATCAGACTCGTGGACTTGATCTGGACTGGGCTGGGATGTTTTCTCAACATACAATAGCTCTTTTATATAAAGTTATTTCTTATACATATGTGTCTATGAATTAGTTTCTGTAGTCAACCCAGAGTAACACTCCCAAGATTATCTTTTCAAGTACTTCTTCTAGGAGCTCACTGCCATCGAGTGTATGCCAACTAATAGCGACCCTGTAGCACAAGGTAGAATTGTCCCCTGTGAGTTTCCAAGATGGTAACACTTTATGGGAGTAGAAAGCCCCACCTTTCTCCCACAGGAAGGCTGGTTGTTTCTAACTACTAACCTTGCGGCCAGCAGCCCAACAAGCAACCACTCTGCCATTGGTACAATTAAAATACTGAATACTTCTCAATACGGAAGCCAAGTCTCATTTTCATAAAATTCAATAATATATAGATTATGTAATTTAAAATTGTTATGCTGATAATATGCCCAAAGTATATGATATAAAATCTGGCTACCTTTTACAGAGTATACTGGGTATACTTCTTCCAAGACATATTCATCTGTTCTGGCAGACAGTGTATTCAACATTCATTGCCAACTCAAAAATTAAAAAGCATTAATTATTTTCCATTCCTCCTTATTCATTGCCTAGCTTCCAGAGTGATTGAAATTACCATGCCTTGGGTCAGGAATATATTAGTCCTCAAGGTAATATCTGTTCCTTATCAGTTTTAAGAAGTATTATGCAGCTGATTTTCTATGCCAATGAAAGGAAGTAATGCCCATTTTGTATACAGTAATGTGATATGCCCTTTATTGTAACTTAATTCAGTGGATTGTGTTTGTATTTCCAAATAACTTAAATCCCTTGCTACTTAAATCCTTTAACTTTTTCACATGATGATGTTTATTGGCCCAGTTGTGAGTATAATTTTTCTTTACATGAGTTTTAATCTATATTGAAGGCTATCATCATTAACATTCATCAGTAAATGTTCAAGTGTTTTTTTTTTCATTCAGCCAGGAAGGTTGTGTCATCTGCATATTGCACACCTAATTCACAACTTTGATAATTTTAAGCCAATCCATTTAATATCTCCTTCTTTGGTTCAAAACATCCATATACCATATACAGATACTATGTGAGCACAATGAAGCATGATTCTGAAATTTCCATTCTTCACAATGTTAGCCACAGTTTGTTATTATCTGCATATTAAAATACCTTTGCATAGTCAATAAAAAAACAAAGAAAACATCTTTCTTGTATACTCTGCCTTCAGCCAAATCCATTGGACATCAGTAATGATATATATCTTCCTTTGTCCACCTCTGAACATGACTTGAATTTCTGGCAGCTACCTGTCTATGTACTGCAACCATTTTTGAATTATTTTCTGCAAAAAAAATTTACTAGCATGCTATATTAGGTATTCTGTATTCTATCTGGTAAACTTTCATGGGAATCAGTACAAATATGCATCTTTTCTAGTCACTCGACCAGGTGGTTTTCTTCCAATGTTTGTTTGTTTGTTGTTGTTGTTTTGCATAAATGAACGCTTCCAGTGTTTCATAAGATTGTTAAACCATTTCACTTTGTGCTCTGTAGATTCCTGGAGATTGAATATTTCCAATACTTTCAATCAATCTATAACTTCTTGTTTTTCTTCAATACCTTTGCCTCTTGGTCATATGCTATCTCTTAAAAAGGTTGAATGTCAAAAAATTATGTTTCAGTGATTACATACCCCTTCCATTTTCTCTTGTTTTTTTCTGGTTGTTCAATATTTTGCCCATAGGATAATTCAGTATTTCAACTCAATGTTTCCATGTTCTATTATGTTCTTTCACCTTTAGAAATGCTATTTCTTTGTGGTTTCCTAACTCTGATTATTTCTACATTTCCTTCTAATACTTTACTTTCTCTTCTGAAACTTCCTTTTGAAACTTTCTGTTCAGTCCTTTATTTCATCAAACTTCTTATAAAATTTGTCCACTCGCTTTTGCCACTCTATCTTCCATAGCATTTCAGGGTCTCTTCTGACATCCATTAAGAGTTTTATTTCTTGTCTTTTCAATACCCTTTTGCTTTCTTCATGTATGATATATTTTATATCATCCCCCAACTCTTGTGGATTTCATTGTTGATATTGGGTGCTATAGAGTAAGTTCCAAATTATAAGGATCCCACATAAAACAGAATGAAACACTGCCCAGTTCCACATCATAACACCACACAGCCACCACAGTACAACAACTGACAAGTGGTGATCCTTCACTTTCATTCAATTTTCGGTTCAGCTGAGATATCTTCAAGGCTGAATTCTGTCACTTGTAGACTTGTTTGAATTTTATTGAGCTTCAGTATTAACTTGCAAATAACCTACTGATGATTTGTCCCATAGTTGAAGTCTGGCCTTAGTTTGGCAATGATATTGAGCTTTCCCACTGGCTTTTTCCACAAATGTAATCAATTTGATTTCTATGTATTCCATGTGGCAAGACTGACCCATGGACAGAGTATAAGTTGCTGGTCACTGGAAATCCTATTGTGCAAGCTGTGACTTCATTTCTATCAAGATCATGTTTCCCAAATACCAATACTATCTCTCTGCTTCCAACTTTTAATTTCATTTCACCAATTATTATCAATGGAGTTTGATTTCACTTTTCATCAATTTCAGACTGGAGATGTCGGTAGAATTCTTCTATTGGCTTCAGTGATTGCTGTACATTAAATATGTAATGGTCACACAAAAAGATCATAGCATTGTGAATGGTGGAGTGTGGAGTGGAGACCCAGAGCCCATCTGTGGGCAATTGGCCATCCCCTTGCAGAAGGGCCACAGGGAGGAACCAGCCAGTCAGGGTGTAGTGTAGCAATGATGAAACAAACAACTTCCTCTGGTTCTTGAATGCTTCCTCCACCCCCACCCCCCACTATCATGATCCCAATTCTACCTTACAAATCTGGATAGATCAGAGGAAGTACACTGGTACAGATAGGAACTGGAAACACAGGCAATCCAGGATGGTTGAACTCCTCAGGCCCAGTGGTGAGAGTGGCAATACCGGGAGGGTAGAGGGAAGATGAAGGAGAAAGGGGGAACTGATTATAAGGATCTACATATAACCTTCTCCCTGGGGGACAGCTGTTGAAGGACGGCATTGGACGGTGTAAGATATGACAAAATAATAATAATTTATAAATTATCAAGGGTTCATGAGGGAGAGGGGAGCGAGGAAGGAGAGGAAAAATGAGAGGCTGATACCAAGGGCTCAAGTAGAAAGCAAATGGTTTGAGAACGATGAGGGGAAACAAATGTACAAAAGCGCTTGACACAATGGATGGATGTATGGATTGTGATGAGTAGTTGTACGAGCCCCCAATAAAATGATTTAAACAAACAAAATTTTGTACCGGTCATATTGACTTGTCATCCTACAGGCATAAGTAAATGATCTGTTACAGAAAGCCTTATACTTCAAGATAGATCTTGAATTTTTTGACAATGAATATGATGCCATTATCTTTTCAGCTTGTCATTTCCAGCATAGTAACCATGTTGGTCCTATCAGAATGGCTAAAAGCATTCCATTTCAGCTTGCTAATAATGCAGAGGATGTCAAATTGTATATCTTTCATTTCATTTAATTTTTGATGACTTCCAGTATTCCAAGATGTAAAATTCATACATTAGACATTCTAATTAGTAATGGATAATTAACTGTTGTTTCTACTAAGTTTGATTCATGCCACATCATGATATAAAGGTCCTGAAAACTCTGTTCCATTTATACCATTATGAGCATCTTTTAAAAAGTAATTAGTTATTCTCCAGTAATATTTTAAAGTTATCTTTCAATCTTAGGCACTCATCTTCCTTCACCAAATAATATTATGTTTTACTGCTCTTCCTATGGCTTTCAGTAACAAATCATTTAGAAGTAGACTCTCTCTTCCTTCTTCCTAGTCTGTCACAATCTGGCAGCTCCACTGATACCTGTCTTTACAGGCAAATGTTTTATAAAATGTCTCCCAGATTTTCCTGGTTTATCTGGTATGTTATTCACTACATATGTGGGTAGGACTATCCAAACTTGCTAAAATTATTTCTAAAATGTAGGCATGCTTATGGAATTATTTTTGAGAGCAGCAGAGTAAAAAAAACACACACAAATAAAACCTTAAAAAAAGAAGGCAAAGCTTACTGAGCAACTTAGCAGTAACTGTCATGTTAAAACATTTTGAAAATATAGTTAGCATTCTGAGAACACTTTAAAAATGATTAGCGATCTAGGGATAGAGATCCAGAGGGGCTTGCCACCATGCAGGATCCAGAAGCTAAGGTGGCTCAGAACCCAGCAAATTTGTCAACATCAGAGAAGCTCTGTGGTTATCAATCGCACCTGAAAATTGTCAGCCGAATTTGAAGGTCATGGATAATGCCCTTTTGACAAATAAAGCTTTTGCTGAAGAAAAATCAATGTAGAGTATTTAATGGATGTCCCAATAATATAAACCAGCATACCTCCTAATTCCTCATCAAGAACACGAGGGTGCTCCAGAGATCATTCCTCTTAAGAAAAATACTTTCAAATTTTAAAAATATCTACAACAAAAGGGTTTGCTAGTGCCTGCACTTTTTCTTTACTGATCATGTTGGTTTTGTTCATTTTTAATTGTTTGAATAGGAAAATACATATGGAAGATTTATTACTCCAGATTGAGCAAAATAAAAAAGTTTGTCAAGAAGAGAGAAATTAAACTCATTTAAATTGATAATACTGAGTTGGATAGAAGGTAACTGATGGCATTTTGATTTATCCTTTTAAGTACTTTGTTTTTAAAATACATATATTCTGTTTGACCATAAAGCCTAGGAGCAGGAAGTCGGGAAGGCAGCTGCCAGTCTCCTACACTGAAACAAGGGGAGCCTTTTTGAAGGTGATGGTACATCTAACACAGGTGCAGAGATGTTTTTTGTAAATCTGCAGTGAAGTTGGCTTACTTATTCTTATACTTATATTTTTATTAAGAATGTTCTTGCCCAATGTGTAAAATAATGTTTTATAAAAAATAAGGACTTAGGATATAAACTGAAAAAACAAGGACCAGACCTTAAAATCTAGAGTTGGAACCTTGAATTTCACATTCTAGCCTTGGAGACTGTGAGAAAATCAATTTCCATTTAACATATTAATAATAATATTAATAAAAGATATTAATAATAATATTTTGAATAATATACAATAATGTTTTAAATTATTTATACACCCAAGAAAACATTTTGTAAATGAAGTTAGCATTTTGAGAACATGATTACATTAAATATTTTAAATATCTTTAAATGTTAAAAATATGGTGCTAACAGAGATTCTAATTTTTGCTATGGTTACCAAATGTTATTGTGGTTACCAAATGGCTTATATATCAATGTGAGAACTCATTGGAACATATGTGTAACTGTAAAAATAATCGAGGTAATATCTAAATTTAAATTTGTCAGGATATTTTAACATACCTTTCAAGATAGTGAAAATTAAAAAACAAATAGAACTTTCTGACTGCACTAATCAGCCATTTGCCTCAATTATCTACTCCATTGAACGGAACCAAATTAGAGGACTTTTCATCTAAGCTTCAGTGCATAAAATCTGATACAGATTTAGAAATGAGAAAATAAAATACTCAGTTTATTTCTTTAATATGGCTACTCCATTTAGATCCACAAATTCTCTACAGTCATGGCTAAATGGAGCACTGAAATAAAAACACTAACATAATCATCTCTCTTTAAAAGGCTTATCTGTCCCTGCTCTTAAATTATTCCTCAGTTAATAAATGAAACATTGATAGGGCAATCTGCTTCCCTAACAGTTCACAACCTTAGCAGCTATAGGGTGCGATTCGATTCTCTCCTGCAGCTTCGCTGTGAGTTTGCATGGGCTGGATGGCCATAGGTTTGGTTTGGTTATAAGTTATTCCTTAGCTCTTTCCTAAGATCCCAAGGACAAATGAACTTGATTATTTATCAAAAGTAGATGTATCACTAGAATTATCATCACTCACTCACTGCCATCAGTCAAGGCTGACTCAATGTGGGTTTCTGAGACTGCAACTGTTTACAGGACTAGAAAGCCCTTCTCCCAAGGAAATGCTGGTGGTTTTGAACTGCTGCCCAATGCCTAACTATTACACCATCAGGGTTCCGTAGAATGGTCTTTAACTTCGATTTTGCGTGCTTCCTAAGATAGAGCATACCTAACCTGAAAAGGCAACTCTCTTACCTACTGTCTTAGTCTCAGTACTTTAGAGAAGCAAATCCCCAGCAACTCATGTATAAGAGAGAGTTTTCTATAAAAGGTAAGTGCGCATCAAGAAAACATCCCAACCCAGTGCTGCTCAAGCCCACAAGCCCAACATTAACCTATTAACCTATATGGCTAACACCAATCCACAAAGTCCTCCTCCATCTCACAAAACACACACAATGATGCCGACTGCAGGAGAAAAGCCGAGTCAGTGAATGTGTAAGCATCTCAGCGCTGGCAGGGGTCTCCACATGGCTTCTCCAACACCCAGGACTGCATCCGGGTAGGTCCATGCGGCCTCTCCTCAGAGATGTTTTGTAGGAAGTGAGCCTTGCCAGCTGAAGCAGGGAACTGGCTAAGGCAGCTGCACCCTGGTCTGACAAAGAAAGCAAGAGACTCGAGAACTAGAAGGCGAGGCTGACCAAGCCATATATCCCTCCACCCTTCAATTCACCCCACATGTGTTTATCAGCCAGATTGGTACAATATACTAACTAATTCACATATTTTTTAAAGAACGTCTGAATTCTATTTAGTGAAATCCTACTTCTGTGTGATATTATTTCCTTTCATTATAGTAGCTTTAAAATAATAATATAGTATTACAATAGCATAATAATGTGGCAAGTAAGCCTAGCAACTTGCGCACTTATCTTCCTTTGGTAATTTCCCCACAAAATGATCTTTAGGTTCATGAGGATTTTATACATATTCATGGTGTTTCGACAGATTCTTTGGAAATATTTATAAAATTAAGCAAAGTTTAGAAGTTTGGAAGATCTGACGAACTTGTAGCAGTTAATGTCCAAGCAGGGACCAGATTGCACTGTCAGCTGGGATGTTTTCAAAGACCGCTTTTAATAACAAAATTCAATTCAAGATTGGGAATAGGACAAAAGGAACCATAGACAATATTGAAATAGCTTTTGAGTAACAACAGCAAGAAATCAATATTTCATATAGGCCTCATGAGGAGGTTAAAAGAAACCCAAATGTGATCATCAAAATAGAATTTCCATAAAATCTGTTCAGTAGTAAAAAAAATAAAGAGACCAAAGAATATTCATCTCAAATCTTCTCTCCTCTCATCCTGTGAGCTCTGTGGCTAACTCTGATTAGTCGCATCCAGTGAGGAAGGAGCGTCCAGGGAAGCCTGAGGGAAACACTACATAAGGAAATCTCTCAGCACAAGACTAGGGTGAATGAGTTGGGATGACATTAGAAAATAACTTATTGAATGCACATTGTTAGGCCTAATTGATTTTAATATATTAAAGAGAGTTGCTCGGTGAGAAAAAATATGTCAACAGATGGATAAATCACTTTGGGGTCTAAAAATATGTGATGTTGTTACTTTAGAGTTTAAATTGCTTTGCATTATAACTGTGAAACAAAATGAAAACAATAACAAAATCTGGACGATCTTCAGATGTGCTAGATGGGTTCTCATATAGGAAAAGGCTGGAGAAAATCCAGAAACCAACTCTGACATTCCCCAAGCATTCGTTTTCATTCAAAATATGATGACCATGCCAAACACATCTGAATGAAAACATAAAACAAACAAAAATATGCAGCTTAAAAATTCTTATAAATATGTAAATGTTTGGCTCATTCAAAAGAAAAGTGAAATAATGTTTTGTAGAAATAATGTTTCATGTGCGTCATTGGTCTCTATAGTTTAATTATAAATTTTGTTTGGAAAGTTGCTAACCTAGATGATGTGTGTGAGGTTGTGGGTGAAACGTCAGAACAGCCTTTGCTCGTATTAAACTCCAACTTGACCCCCAGGTCCATTGTTTTGGATCCCTTGCTTATCTACGCTGAGTGCGCTCTTTTTATTTTCCAACTCTAGCTCTTGACACATTTCTTCATCCTCTCCAGCTTCCCTGTGAAATTTCCTTCACAGCTCTTTTACTTCATCATTTCTTCCATTTGTTTTAGCTATGTTATGATCAAGAGAAAGTTCGCAAGTCTCTGTAGGGTACCTCTAGGAGTCCTGGTGGTGCACTGGTTACCCCTTTGTACTGTAACACTCATAGTCAGCAGTTCAAAACCATCAGCAACTCCATGGGAGAAAGACTGGGCTTTCTACTTCTATAAACAATTGCAGCCTCAGAAACCCACAGAGGGACACTGTGAGTCAACAATGGCTCGACAGCAATGAGTTCAGTTTGGTTATAGAAATTCTAAAAAAAACAGTGGGATCTGCTAGGCCTGTTACATTCAAGGCATAAAAATCCGCTCAGGTGACTATTTGTTTCTTTGCTCTTGGCTTTGATTTCAAAGTTGTGATCTTGCTAGAATTTTTCTAAATATATTGGAAAATCTTGTTGTTATATGAATTGAGTCAGCTCCAACCCATAATGACTTTATAATCAGTAGAACAAAACACTGCCCAGTCCTGTGCCATCCTCACAATTGTTCCAGAACCCATCGAGGCAACCACTGTGCCAATCCATCTCATTGAATCTTGAGAAAAATCCTGCAGGCTTAGTAAAAACTAAGTTTTAAGAAACGTTAAAAGTGCATTGGTAGGAAGAAAGTCAGGAACGTTGCATTCAAAGTTTTGTTTTCTATCCCAAAATGCATCTGTTCATTTTTTAAGGGGAACAAAGCCTGCCCTATCAGAATTGTAATGGAACACCTTAACTGATCCATCCCATCACCTTGATCTTGCCTGTTCAGAGTTTTCCCCCTACAACTCAAAGATGATTTAATAGGAACACTATTTGAGTTAATCCAGGAAGTCAAAATTGCCATTTTGATATGGTGCAAATCAGAGCACATCATCCTTTGGGGAAAGGTTGGAAAGCTTATAAATACCGCATTTCAAAGCATGGAAAGCTAGTTGAGAGATATTTGGAAAGCCAATAATTTCATATTTTGATATGTTAGTTTAGTAAAAGTTTCTGTTATCTTTTAGCAATATTTTAACTTATGATTGCAAATGTATGGACGTAAGGATACATATCTGTATGTATACTATGTGCTTGTTTATTAACGTAGCTCTCTAGGTTGCTTTTTCATACAAAAAAATTCATTGCCGTGGAATATGCTCCAATTTACAGGGCGCTGTCACACAGAGTAGACCTGCCCTGTGAATTTCTGAGACTGCAAGTCCTTACAGATATCAAAATCTTTCCTTTCTCCCGAGGGGCAGCTGGTGGTTTCCAACTGCTGACCTTGTGATTGGCAGCTCAACACATAGCCATGCCTGCAGGGCTCCATTTAGGCTATAAGTGAAACCCCAAATACTAAATTTCATTAAATTGGAACATTTCCTAAGTCCTAAACAGGAATGAACAAGACAAAGACATCATCAAAATAAATGGGACAATTAGAAGGAAGTGATAAGAGGTTTTTTCCAAGTGTTTGCAAAGATTCTGAGACTTTAGAAGGATGTGAGAGGCGGAAGGAAACACTCTTTTCCAAGACTGGTGGTGGATCAACACCTAAAAGTTACAGGCGAGACTGACTGACCAAGGCAGCCGGCAAGACCCTGAGCTCCGACATTCCAATCTCCTTTAAGGGCACACTCAGTTGAGCACTCAAAGCCTAAGCTACTTCTTCCCAAACGTGTTAGTGGACTGATAGCAATTCCTCCTCTTAATGTGCAATGTCTGAGGACAGATATACTCATGCTGCCTGTTAATGGTCAGAAGGAAATCAAGGAAACTGAAATTAGATGGAGCCTCAAAATGAATTTTGGACTCTACTGTAAATTATAGCCTTCTACAAACTCAATCCTCAGACATTTAAACTCTAAGACAAGTTAAAAGAAAATGACCCCAAATTCAAGCACAGGTTTAAACGTGAAGAAGACTGATAAAACTAATTAAAGAATTATAAGACACAATATGAAGCATATTTATTATTATAACGTACTTTAATTGATTTTAAATGCAATTGTATTCAAGGATGCTTATGATGACTAGAGGGATATTGCCATGACTGAGACTAAAAAGAAGAGTATAAACTTCTTTACCAACATTCTGAGGAGTGATCTTTTTCAAGAAATGTTATGGGTCTACTCCCATAAAAAGTTCCAGGATCAGAAACCTACAGGGACACTCATGAGTCAGAATTGACTCTATAGCATGAATTGTGTTTAGGTTATCTAATCAGATAAGGTTCGAAGGAGACTTGCACAATATTCTTCAATTTCTTTTTCTGAGAATGGTTACAAAGGGACTTACTTTAAAATTGTTACTTAGACTGTATGCATTTTATATTATGCTCTCACTGGACTCCCGATGAATAGTTTTCAGAGAAGTCACGGAGATTACATATTGAACCACTCTCCTAGCGTAGGTGTTGTTCGTGTATAGAACTTAAAGTGGAAAATGAATTTAAATAATCTTTCTAAATAGTTGCTTAGTTTCACACTCGCTCATTTGTCTTGGAACATTTCATGTAATTGGTGCAGAATAGCCTACACTATCCCTGCTTCTCAATTGACAGCTCTATTCTTCGCAGATAGAAGAAACCAAGGAAACAAGGTGTTTGTGTTATACTTCAGGTCAGAGAGATTTGGTATTAGTCTAGCTGGAAGGGTTGGCTATATTTCCAGCCCTATTGAACTCAGACCTATGTTGCTTTGGTTGAATAAATCTGAGCCTAATCTAAAAATATATAATGCCTCAATATGGGTGCTCTGAATGACCTTCATACACAAGAATCCCAGAATCGCCATCGATCAGAGATGCTATGTGTGCTCTTTGTTCTCTTTCTGATGATGGGTGGTGATTACACAAGAAATTATCTTGTGTCTGTTTCACCATTTCATATTGAGTCTTGAGCTAGATATAGTAAATGCATGAGATGTTTATATCATATCCTTTGTGTAGGATATTTTTTTGGATTTCATACAATTGGCAACAGGGGTCTGAATTTTGGAGAGTAGATGAGTATATTTTGATATGTACTCTAAATGTGTATTTAAAATTAGTGTTCTTTCTAATGCAAGGGTTATACTACTCCACATCAAAGAAAGTTGTCCATGTGGGTCATAAAACAACATATAGCTAACACTGTTAAGTATGCGAATTCCAGAACATGTATGTCTACCTAAGACAGACCTATACACAAAGTGTTAGAACCAGAGGATAATGTCTGGTATACAATCGGAATGTATTAAACCCTCTTTTTCCCTGCCACAACCCTTGACAATCTTCCATGTTAGTTGTTCTATTATTTTAGGTTTGGAGTATAGAAAAAAATATGCTGGAGGAAAGCCCCCAGGCAATTATATGTGGATATGCAATCAGCAAGAAACAGGCTATTATTGTCTATATCATTACAATTTGGAACTCATTTGCTCCCACAATATAATCAATCGATTTTGACTATGTTCCAAATAATGGTGGTTTTGTTAATTGACCTGGAATTGAATCCTGCTTAGGGAAACTCGATATACAACAAAATGAAAGCTTTCCTGGTCCTCCATCCTCCTCAGACTCCCCAGCATGTGTGTGTCCTTTGTTGTAGCTATTATGCTAATCCACCTCATTGTCTTTTTGTGAGTTTTTCATTGACCTTCCACCTTACCAAACACAATGACTTGTTCTACCAATTAGTTTCTCCTGATGATATCTCAAGAGCAAGAAGTTAGATAATTATCTGTTGTGCTCTATGAAGTTTTCACTGGTGATTTTTTGGAAACAGAATGACAAGTCTTTCCTTCCTTCTTAGTCTTGTTAGCTAGAGTTCTGCTGAAACGTGTTTACTATGGGTGACCCTGCTGGTATTTGATATATCAGTGGCATAAGCTCCATTATTATAGCAACGTGAAAGTTACCAGAGTAGAACACACTGAAAGCTATCTTAAACCGAAGGAATAGAAAACGATTCTATGAACAAGATATTCAGAGATGTAGGAAGCATCAAAAGGAGGTAGAAGGGATACACAGAATCACTATTAAATATTTTTTAAAAACTTAGCTGACATTTAAATAGTTCAAGACATGGCATGTGATCAAAAATCATGGTGCCACAGGGTGCGATGTAGTACTGATGAAGAACACAGCTTTCCCCCAGATCCTGGATGCTTCCTCCCCCCAACTACCATGATCCGAATTCTACCTTGCAGGACTGGATAGAGCAGAGGTTGTACACTGGTGCATATGGGGGCTGGAGGCACGGGGAATCCAGGGTGGACGATACCTTCAGGACCAGGGGTGTGAGGGGCGATGCTGGGAGAGTGGAGGGTGAGTGGGTTGGAAAGAGGGAACTGATTACAAGGATCCACATGTGACCTCCTCCCTGGGAGACGGACGGCAGTGAAGGTGGGAAAGGGAGACTCCGGATAGGGCAAGATATGACAAAATAACAATCTATAAATTATCAAGGGCTCATGAGGGAGGGGAAGCGGGAAGGGAGGGGGGGAAAGAGGACCTGATTCAAAGGGTTTAAGTGGAGAGCAAATGCTTTGAAAATGATTAGGGCAAAGAATGTATGGATGTGCTTTATACAATTGATGTAGGTAAATGTATGGATTGTGATAAGAGTTGTATGAGCCCCTAATAAAATGTAAAAAAAAAATACACACACGAAAGGAACTTACAAAGTGAAAATTAAAAAAAAAAATCATGGTGCACCAAACCATGAGGACAGCGTGGTCACACGGAAGGATGCATGAAAACAGAGCTACAGGGCTGGCTCCAACCAGAGCCAAACTGACCCCCTCCCTGGAAGTGGGTGTGGCCGGGAGCGGAACTGAGCCTACAGGTTGGGAGAGGGTCAACATGCTGCACCCACATTGAGGCAGGTGGGGAGGGAGGAAGAGAAAGAGAGAACCAGACTGGACCCTGGCACACCAGGCTCTGAGGATGATGTCCCTGTGGGGAGCTAATGGGACACAAAGGGGACTGGACAACTGACATTCCTTCCTTCTTTCCTTCCCCCCACCTCTGTCCCTCCCTCCTTTCTTTCCTTCTCCCCTTAACAGTTATACCATGTGATACCACTGGGTGCCTCTGAGCAGGCTTTGATTCTTATAGTCAGGTCTTTACCTCCTTGAAGCTTCTTTATATATGAAAACACAAGGGATTGACACGTTTAAGAAAGCAGCCTTGTCTTGAACTTCCAGCACATTCACTGTTCACTGTGAAATGTGTGAGTGTGTTTTCTGTTACGCTGATTCCACTTGGAGTGTTTGCAGTTTGCTAAACTACTAGGGTGTTTCAATTAAGATTTTCCTTAAATTTGGATTATTTTAGTCATTATTTCTTCTTTTGTCTTCTCTCACTCTTCACAGGTGCAGATTTGACGCCATTTCTGACAGCAGTTTTAACAGGGGTTGCTTTAGCTGCCTCTCTTCCTCATCTCTCTCTTAAACTGTCTGCCTCTGTTGGCATCACTTCCAACTGTGAGGTTCTACTTATTGCTGAGTAATTTTTCTATTATTTTTAATACTGCTCTGAGGCATAAATTGTTTCAAAGACTGATCCAATTAAGAAAAGTTCCTATCATGGGTACTTTTTGAAGAAAGTCTCTGAAGGTAGTTTTAACTCCAGGAGGGCTATTATCCTCGATTTATCTAGGAAATTAACTGTTGAACCATTCAGTTTGTTAGTCTCCAAAAATATTAGCCTCCTTTTGATTACTTATCACCCAAATTCCTATTGATCTGAACAGTACCCTTAGGCTTGAACTTTAGTATGCTGTTTCCCAAACAAATTCAACTGTCTAGATGAGACCTTCCGAGATCTAGTAAATATCAGGTGCCGTCCAGGTCTAGTAGACAGCAACTCACACAGTGATCCTATAAACAACAGAACACTATCTAGTCCTGTAGCACCTTCGCAACCATAACATCGTTTGAGGTCCTTGATATAGCTGCTGTATCAATAAATTCCATTGAAGATCTACTTTATTTTCTCTCGAAGATTCTCTACTTTACCATTCTTCTTGGGGGGCAGGGCCTAGTCCCTCCTGTTTACATGTCCAGAATACAGCAGAACGAGTCTCCCAATTCTTGTATCTAAGGAGTGTTTGGACTATACATCTTCCAAGATTCATGTATTCATTTTTCCCTAGAAATTCATGATATGCAGTCAATATTCTTTACTGACATCATAATTCCACTCCATAAGTTCTTCAGGCTTTTTTATTCATTGTTCAGATTTCACATGTATTTTAGGCAAGTAAAAAGACCATGGTATTCTTTCTAATGAGGGTTAACATTGAGCAGTTGCCAGTCATAAGAACAAATTATTCTTTGTTTGAACCTAGAATTAAGTGTGAACCCTAAATTCATTTATATATCTATGTCTTATATATATCTATGCTTTTTTAGTGATATCATTATCTTGTATGATGGTGAACATTATAAATCATCCCCCTTGAGCATTAGATAATTCTATTAATAGTTTCATTCATTTGCCCCAAAGTGCAGTCTAAAACACAGTTGAGAACAATAACTTATACAAGTATAGATGGATTTCAGACTACAGTACATGAATTATTGACTTATATAGATTAAACTCTTAAGTGACTAAACATTATTTACACAAACAATGGGGGTTGGTGATAGGCAAAAGCTTCAATTATAAATTGAAGTATAAAGTGCTTCAATTATAAATTAACAAAGGCAGAACCATGCCTTCATTAGCAATAGATGTCATAAAAAAGCAAAGGGGGTTAAATTGTCAATGTATGGTAGTCTGAGGCTGCCACTCACTGGGTATCCTCAAACAACAGAATCTAAACCAAAGTCCAATACCATTAAGTCCACAACAGTGGGGTAGCTGTCATCTGCTGCTACTGACATTAGGGGGCTTAATCTTTAAATCCAACAAAGTATGTCACTTCCACAAATCTGCTATAGGTGAGTTTGAGGTAAAGCCGAGTTCACTTAATGGGGTTTCCACATCAAATACTTTTGGTGTGGACTTTGTTGTGTGTTGTATGATATTTGCTTCAAAAAAAGCAGAAGCGAAATTCATAGTAGTCTATAGCACAAAGACTGGGTCACCAAGGGTTGAATAGAAGTTATGTCAAAAGTGTCCAATTATTTTTTAAAGTATCCAACTAGAAACATAGTGCCAGGTGTACTATCTCCTTAAGTTCTATGTAAGTATTGTTAATCCTTGTTGTTTTTTTCTTTTTTCCCCCAATGGAAAGTTGCTCTTCCTGGATTACATAACCCATATATCAAAGGTTGTTAATGATTCTTCCTCCACTCTGGACACTATATTCATATATAGTCTAGCTTCTCAGATCATTTGCTCTGTTAATCTGGGTAAACTAGGGAAACAGATCTACAGAAATTCATATGTGTAAGAGAATTTTATATAAAAGGTAAGTGGACATTAAGAAAGCATCCCCACCCAGTGCTTCCCAAGCCCATGAGTCCAACATTAGCCCACATGTCCGGCACCAATCCACAAAGTCCTCCTCCATCTCACAAAGCACACACAATGATGCCGACTGCAGGAGGAAAGCCGAGTCAGTGAATGTGTAAGCATATCAGCACTGACAGGAGTCGCCACACGGCTGCTCCAGCACGCAGGGCTGCATCGGGGTAGGTCCACGTGGCTTCTCTTCAGGGATGTCTTGCAGGAAGTGAGCCTTGCAAGCTGAAGCAGGGAACTGGCTAATACAGCTGCACTCTGGTCCGACCATCAGAAAACAAGAGACCCGGGAATTTGACAGGCGAGGCTCACCGAGCCATTTTTCTCTCCACCTTTCAATTTACCCCACATGTATTTATTAGCCAGGTTGGCACAATAAATTTTAACTATCTCATTTGCTCAGAATATAGACTGATTATGTGTGGTGAAAGGTTACACTCTATTGCATATCTTTATATGAATGATTTTAAACCATTCAGTATAGCCTTCTTCTCTTTAAACAATGCACAGGTTCCACCTGAGAAAACTTTCCAGTTTTACAAAGTTATCCACATTGATTATAATACCCACAGTTGAATACCTTTGAACAGTGAGTAAAACACAGGTAACCTTACAAAACAACCTAAAAAAATGTCAACTGGTCTACATTCATTTAGAAAAAAAGAGAGAGACATTTGGTAAGAATTCTACTTCACAAAAACTGACAGTAAAGTGGATGAATAGGTATATTTATCCCATCAGCAGGTATATGATGCTTTTACATCAGCTAATGTGATGAACAGACTGCATGGATAAAGGTTTGATCTCATAACTCAATCAATTACATACCAGGCAACAGAGTTTCAAGAATTTTATTCCCTAAAGACATTTTATTTGATAAACTATTAGTAAATTATTAAAATTTATTAATATATTTCATAAAACGATGTTATAAATGACCCTGTAAATAAAGCATTCTTTAATTGACATTGTTCTGAATGTTTTTTTGTTCAGTGTTTGACAGAACAGTACATTAACAGTAGAAAGCTCTCATTACCTTTAAGAATCTTGCTGATATTTGTCAGAATACTGTTCATATCATTGAATTATGCCTCCATCACACAATGTGCAATGTTTCCATTTGAACAAAATTATATTTTAAAACATGTCTATTAAACAATTGATCAAGGTTATAAAGCATCATTAAAAATTCATGTTGATACTCTTTATATACCTCCTCATTGGAAGCAATGGCAAGGACCTCTGTTATAATATGTCCCAAAATACATCATCTCCATATATTCATGAGGTAAAACTAGATATACCCACATTGAGAAGCATTCAATAAAACAGCATTTCTTTAAAAAGCATTATTCATAAAAGGTAAGAAAGAAATGAAAAAACACTATCAGTAATTGGAGGAGGCTTAAGAGACAAGATAAGTATACATAACAGGGAATACCGAACTGGATACTGAAATATGAAAAGACACATGTGGGAAAACTTGAAATTCTGAAAATCTCTGAAATATACATTGCAGTGTTGTACCCATGTCAATCTAGTTTTTAAAATGTACTAAGATTATGAAAGATCCTGGGACACCAAGTTTATGGTATATGGACTCTTTCTGCAATTCTTCTGTAAATCCAAAATTCTTTTAGAATTATAAACTTGGAATAAAGTATAAAAGACTTTGTGCTTCTGCATAAGTAATTTAATATACAATCTTTTGAATTATTAAATATTATTTTACATTAAAAGTCTATAACTGGCCTCAGATTCTACTTGATGTCACATGTGCCATTGTCTCACAGTTATTGCTGAACCGATAGCTTCAGGATAGTAATCGTCCTTTGGTGAAAATATTGCTTTCCAATTCCTTAAGATATTTATAATTAGCTTTGAATACTACAAAGAGACAGAGAAATCTCAGGCTTATTGTCAACCACTCCATCCCCAAATCAAGTCCTCTGGAGCTCTTTGTCATTTTATGGGACAGAGAACACCTGCCTTACGAGGTTCCAACGCTGAACATCTTTCCAAAGGCAGATGGTCACACCCTTGGATCAGCTGGTTGGTCCCAATCCTATTAACCAATGAATGCCTTAGCCACTGAGTCACCAAACCTACTAAAATCTATTACAGTTACGAGGGTTCTTTTAAAATATTTTATTCAGGAATTTATCGCATGCTGTGTAAGGATCATGTAATAAACTGAACTATGGACAGAGTGATGTATGAATTTAAATAACAAACGGAAAATTCAGTGTATGATGACAGTCTATTTTATATAATTTTCTTTGTGTTTTATCCTGTTCATAATATCTAGATAGATGGACCAGCTGGACATCAGCATAGTGAACAGACACCTTGCTATGCATTCATTTGCTCCATTAAATTTAGCAGAAAACCTGTGTGCGAAATTCCAAAAATATATAATGCAATATCATTTGAAGAGACAATGTAATGCCCTTAAGTCAGTTGATTCTTATCTCCCACACCATGAAATTCCAAAGTAATAATGGCTGACTAATTGTTATTAGCTATATTCAGAAAAATAGCTGGCACAATTTTGCCAGTATGCAAAAAACATTGAATTGGGTCTACATATACAAATACTAAATGCTTAGTGCTGCCATGGAAAAATATAAAAATGGAAAAAATTCACATATATATTTTATCTTAAATTTTCTATATTAACATAGAAAAATATAAATTAATAGCTATACTCTGTGAGATTTCAAAACGAAGATGTAAGAAAAATGAAATGAAGTACAAATGAAGGAAAATCTTGTTTCTTAGGATATTGACAAAAACTAAATTCAAAGAAAGAGCATAGCTCCTATTACTTGTAACATTTTGAATTAATGTTAAACTCAACTTGCAACCAGTTATGAAAAAATCCACTATAAAATACTTTACTTCTACATAGAATTATTGACATGTACAAAATCATGTCCTATTTATGTAGAACTTACAGAAATTTATTTCCTTTTATCAGTCAGTGATGTTGAATACATATAAAGATGCTTACTGTATAGATTACAAGCTGCTATCAATGTAATTAAAGGTTAAAAGCTGTGATTTAGATTTCTCCTGCAATGAATCAACTTAATTTATATATGGTTCTTCAGTCCTGAGTGAACTGCATGATGCTATTTAAATTCACACACACCCAGCCCCCATAAGTCATTTTACAAGGTTTTGTGTGATTACCTATAGATCAACCTTACTTTAGGGGACTTCTTATGAGAACCTCTGGGTAAGAAGGAGATAATTTGTTACCATGGAGTCTAAGGTAAAAATAGCACCCGGAGTACTGGTGCTCTTACCATCCCCCCAGAGAGAAAGATTTCAAACAAAGTAGCATTAGAGTCAGGGATTTCGTTTCATTGTTTAAATCCCATTTATCACAAGATAGTTGTGCTTCTCAGACATCAATGCAGCTAAAAGTTTAAATAGAATAGAGAACTGCTACAGACATAAATGCCATTACAGGGTCATTAAGAGTCCGAATCAATTCCATCGCAGTGAGTAGAGTCAGGGATTTCCACAATTTGCCCACTCACACAGAATATGTATTAAATGCTAATAAGGAAATAATTGTTTATCAAATGCATCCATTTTAAGGACTTAAATTGAATATTGAAATTTTCCCAAAGCTGTAGCATTCTAAATTAATTTTTCCTTAAAAAGTAAATTTATTGTTGAATGATCAATTTTATGTGATTTTTCAGATTGCTGAATAAAATAAGCTTCAATGGTAAATGTTCATTTAAACTAGTTTAATGTTAAAATATATTTCAAATATTTTACAAGATATTATTGTACTCTCAACTACTATGTTATAGAAAGAAAACTATGTGAAATTTGCCTATGAATAATCAAATATGAACCATCAGTTTTAAAAATTAAATTTATATAAACTATAAAAACATCAAGGACAAATTTATGACAAAGATGGAATAGAAAGAGGGAAAAATAAAAGAAAAAAAGGAAAAATGAAAAATAAAACACTACGAAAAAACCTCCAAAAAAGCATCCATAATTCCAGGTCTGTCTGCTGACCTGTATGTCTATCTCCTCACTAGTCCAGGGGATGGGGGTGGTCTAGGACTGCCCATCCTAGCCTGAAGTCTATTTGGGGGGGATCCTCAGGAGTTTAGCAGCTTTGCTTCAGTCCTATTGCTTGTCTGTTATGTGTGTTCTCTTCTTGGGTCACCCCACTGTGGGGGTAGTCAGACCAGACGCACACCCCACTGTGTATACCCAGTATTGTCCTCTGATGTGGTAAGCTCCAGTGAAGGCACATCATGTCACAAGCGATGGTTGCCCTACAGTCCTCTCTAGCCTTAGATGCTCTGTGCAGGGATGTCATCCTTGGGGCTTGGTGTGCCAGTATGGGGTTTAGTCCCTCGCTCTCTTTTTCCTTCTTCGTTTGCTTCTGTATGGATGTGGCAGGCTGGATCCTCTCCCCAACCTGCAGGTTTAGTGTTGTCCTCTTGGTCACATAATGCTGGGTAGGGGGTGGGGGGTCAGTTTGGCTCGGATAGAGGTTGGCCCTGTAGACCTCTCTTTTCATGAGTTGCTCCGTGTGGTTACATTGCCCTCAAGGTTTGATACCCTTGCCCTGGGTGAATTAGTGCCCTACTCCCCCATGCCATCATCTCTCTTCCCCCCACTTTTCTCCCCACCCATTGCCCCAATCCCTTTCCACTTTCTTTTGCTAGAATGACATATACATTCTTGAGTTTGGTCTGTCCCCCACCAAATTGCCTGTAAAGTGTGAAATAAGTGGCTTTTCTTCTATACCTATTGTGCTGATTATTCTTACCTCAGTGGACTCATGTTGTACTTGTCCTTTGGTGATTGGCTAACTTTGTTTAGCATAATTTCCTCCAACTCCTTCCATGAGAGGATGTGTTTCAGGTGATCATCAGTGCCTTTGACTGATGTGTGATACTCCATTGTGTGAATGAGCCAGAGTTTTCTAATCCACTTGTTTATCAATGAAAGTTTAGGTTGTTTCCAATTCTTTGTGATTGTGAATTGTACCACAATAAACATTGGAGTACAGACAACTGGGCGTGGTCTATTTCTTAAGTCCTCTGGGTATATACCCAGTAGAGGGATTGCTGGGGCATAAGGTAACTCGATTTCCATTTGCATTAAATATAGCCAGATGGCTTTCCCCAGTGGCTGTTGGTATCCACAGAGCCACCAGCAGTGGAGGAATGTTCCTATCACCACATCCCCTCCAACATTCATTCTCGGATTTTCTGATTTGGGCTACACTTAAGGGTGTTAGGCGGTATCTCATAGTTGTTTTAATTTTAATTTCTCTGATCGGTAATGATTGGGAACATTTTCTCATGTTTATTGGCCATTCAGGACTCCTCCCGAGTGAAACTTCTGTTAAGGTCTTTTGTGCACATCCTCAGGGCATTAACTGTTTTCTTCTTTTTGTAGGCTAGGAGAGTATTGTGGATTTTAGTAGTGAGCTCTTTGTTATGTCATGGCTAAAAATTGTCTCGCAGCCTGTGGGTTCTCTTGTTATACTCTTAGTGAAGTCTTTCTAGGCAAACAGGTCTTTTATCCTTAGCATATCACATTTGTTGATTTCAGCTTCTTCTGGGTCATTGCCTCTTAACCACCTTTTATGCAATATTATGCACCCAAGTAGGAGTTGTCAAAAATTCAAGCTGGATTCAGAAGAGGACATGGTACAAGGGATACAATTGTTGATGTCATTTGGATCTTAGCTGAAAACATACACTACTAAAAAACAATGCTCCTTATATTTATCCTATTTTTTCCTTTCCCCACCTCCTCCCCTGTTGTCTGCCATGTGCATCCCTGGATTTGATCTGGTCTCTGACATACTACACAGTCCTCACCCCAAAAAATGTTCGTACACAGTAGCTTTTTCCCTATGCCCCTTTTGCATTTTGTCTTTTAATACTTACCTCAGCGGGCTCATGTTGTACTAGTCCCTTTGTGCCTGACTTACTTCACTTAGCATGATTTCCTCCAGTTCTTCCCAGGATGCTATGTGCTTCACACGTTCATCACTGCTTTTTAGTGATGTGTAGTACTCCATTGTATGTATATACCACAGTTTTTTAATCCAATCGTCAGTTGATGGAAATTTAGGTTGTTTCCAGCTCCTTGAAATTGTGAACTGTGCCACAATGAGCACTGGAGCACAGATGTCTGGCCTTGGTTTGTTTCTTGCCTCTTCTGGGTGTATGCCCAGTAGGGGGATTGCTGGGTCATATGGTAACTCTATTTCCATCTGTTTTAAATATCGCCAGATTGATTTCCATAGGGTTGTACATACTTACAGGCCCACCAGCAGTGGATGAGAGTTCCTGTCTCCCCAAAGCCCCTCCAACACTTGTTGCTTTCTGATTTTTTGAATTGGGTTACCTTTGAGGGTGTCAGGTGGTACCTCATTGTTGTTTTAATTTGCATTTATCTTATTGCTAAAGATCGGGAATATCTTCTCATATGTTTGATGGGGGCATGGGGCACTAATCCACCCAAGGGGAGGGTATTGTTTATATCTCCACAGGGAAAGAGGGACTAGACTTCAACCCAGTGCCTCAAGGTGTGAATGCAACATTCCGGCGTGGAGTAGGGAACCAGTGGAGAGGTCTCGGAGGCTGGCCCCAGTACCAAATATTGAGTGGATCCCTGCCCCTCCCCCAAGAAGAATTTGTTTCAAAGGACGACATTGATTCTGCAGCTCGGGGAGAGGGACATACCTGATCAGAGCACACAGGAGCAGATGAAGTAGGAGGAGGAGAGACTGGAGCACAGCCTGGCCCACCAGGCCATGAGGATGATGTTCTTGATTAAAGCAGCCAGTCCACAGAGAGGACAATATGGCTGGCCCCACTAGGAGACATGATGCCCCTCACTGACCCATGGTGCTACAGGTGACAGCACCGGAGACACAGTGTGGGAACTGCACCTGACTTGATGCCACCACACCGAGGCAAAGCACTGGGGGATTGCAGCGGAACAGCAAGGGAATGGAGCAGCAAGGTCCCCAGGGAATGCTGAAAGTGGACTTTGGGGCCAGGGCAGGATGCCCCAATAGACTGGACTGGAAAAAACTCCTAAAGGCCAACAAATGATCCTTGAACTAACTACAAGCTTTTCTTTCTTGATGTGTTTTGTTTTGTTCTTTGTCAGTGGTTTGTTGTTGTTGTTTTGTTGTATACTGTTGCTTTGTTTTCCTCTGTCGTGTTTTTGTGCATGTTATTATCTCCACAGGTCTGTCTAAATAAGATAGGCTGGATGAACTATCTGGAGGAAAAACAACGGGACTGAGACTTCCGGGGGGACTTGGGATAGGGGGAGCTGGGGAGTAAGAAAGTGGTGTTAACAAACCCAGGCACAAGGGAACAACATGGGATCCAAATTGGTGGTCAGGTGGGAGTGGCAGACCTGGGAATGATCAAGGGTAAGGTAACTTTTTTTTTTTAACAATTTATGGACTCTTATCACAGTCCATACATATACATACATCAATTGTATAAAGCACATCTGTACATTCTTTGCCCTAATCATTTTCTTTTTTTTCCTCCTCTTTTCTTTTTTTACATTTTATTAGGGACTCATACAACTCTTATCACAATCCATACATATACATACATCAATTGTATAAAGCACATCCATACATTCCCTGCCCAATCATTCTCAAAGCATTTGCTCTCCACTTAAGCACTTTGCATCAGGTCCTCTTTTTTTCCCCTCCCTCCCTGCTCTCCCCTCCCTCAAGTGACCTTGGTAAATTTATACAGTTATTTTGTCATATCTTGCCCTATCCGGAGTCTCCCTTCCCCCCCCCCCCTTCTCTGCAGTCCCTCTCCCAGGGAGGAGGTCACATGTGGATCCTTGTAATCAGTTCCCCCTTTCCAAGCCACTCACCCTCCACTCTCCCAGCATCACCCCTCACACAAGGGTAAGGTAACTCAATGAAGAGGTATAGCTGTAACCCAGGTGGGGACAGGGCATGATAGTGGGACAGAAGGAAAGTCAAGGGAAATATAGGAAAGAGCTAGGAGGCAAAGGGCATTTATAGAGGTCTAAACAAAGACATGTATATGCAAATATGTATATGAGGATGGGGAAATAGATCTAGGTGACTATGTTTATAGGTTTAGTATTAAGGTGGCAGAAGGACCTTGGGCCTCTACTCATGCACTCCATCAATGCAAGAATACTTTCTTCTATTAAATTGGCATTCTGTGATGCTCACCCTCCTGACACAACCGCTGAAGCCAAAGTGGGTGAATAAGCAAATGTGGTGAAGAAAGCTGATGGTGCCTGGCTATCAAAATATATAGCATCTGGGATCTTAAAGACTTGAAGATAAACAAGCGGCCATCTAGCTCAGAAGCAACAAAGCCCACATGGAAGAACACACCAGCCTGTGTGATCACGTGGTTCCAAAGGGATCAGTTATCAGGCATCAAAGAACAAAAAATCATATCATTGGGTGCACACTTCCATGATATGAGCGCTGAGGACAAATGGGTGCATGAGCAAATGTGGGAAGAAATCTGATGGTGCCCGGCTATCAAAAGAGATAGTGTCTGATATCTTAAAGGCTTGAAGGTGATCAAGCGGCCATCTAGCTAAGAAGCAACAAAGCCCACATGAAAAAAGCACACCAGCCTGTGTGATCATGAGGTGTCAAAGGGGTCAGATATAAGGCATCATCAAAAAAAAGTTTTACCATAGTGATTGAAGGGGGAAATGCAGAGTGGAGACCCAAGGACCATTTGTCAGCCATTGGAGATCCCCTCACAGAGGGATCTAGAAGAGGAGATGAGTCAATCAGGATGCGATATAGCACCGATGAAGAATACAGCTTTCATTTAGTTCCCAAATGCTTCCTCCTCCCTCCTCCCCCCACTACCATGTTCTGAATGCTACCTTGCAAGTCTGGATAGAGCAGAGGATGTACAGCAGTGCCCAGAGGAACTGGAGGCACATGGAATTCCGGGTGGATGATAGATTCAGGACCAGGGCTGTTAGGGGCAATAGTGGGACTGTAGAGGGTGAGTGGGTTGGAAAGAGGGAACCGATTACAAGAATCTACATGTGATCTCCTCCCTGGGGGATAGACAACAGAAAAGGGGGTGAAGGGAGACGCCGGACAGGGCAAGATATGACAAAATAATGATTTATAAATTATCAAGGGTTCATGAGGGAGGGAAGAGCGGGGAGGGAGGGGAAAAAGAGGACTTGATGCAAAGGGCTTAAGTGGAGAGCAAATGCTTTGAAAATGATTAGGGCAAAGCATGTACAGATGTGCTTTATAAAATTAATGTATGTATGGATTGTGATGAGAGTTGTATGAGTCCCTAATAAAATGTTAAAAAAAAAACCCAATGCTCTTGTTGTTGGTGAATGTCGTGTAGTTAGTTCCAACTCGAAGCTCAGGAGTGCATAACATTTATCTGCCTGGTCCTGTCTCATCTTCACAGTTGTTGCTATGCTTGAGTCCATAATTGTTTTCAGTGATTTCCAGAAACACAATCACTTAAGTATAACATGGGAAACATAACAAAATCATGATTAATGGTGGATCTATTCATCACAGTGGCAGGTGGGACAACAGAAAGGGACAAGGAACCATGGTTGGGACACAGACATATTAAACATATGAAAGCTCACAAGATAGGTTCAGGACCTTCAATCAAAGCAATCAGGATATGGCTCATAAACTTGTAGACCAATACCCCATGCTTCATCAACAGCACACCCAGGCAAATCTCTAAGAACTAAACTTCCCCTCTGTGTTTGTCTGGGTTGACTAGAGAAACCAATTTATAGAGACTCATATGTATATAAGAGATAGCTTTATATAAAGAGTAAGTGTAAATTAAGAAAGCATTCCAATCCAATCCAGTCCAAGCCCATAAGTCCAATATTAGCCTATATATCCAATACCAATCTATAAAGTCCTCTTCAGACTCACAAAACACATGCAATGACACTGAGTGCAGGATGATTACAGGCCAGTGGGTAGAAAGTCTTTGGATCCAGTGGCGTTGTAAGCATCTCAGTGCTGGCAGGGGTCTCTGCGTGGCTTCCCCAGTTCCCAGGGCTGCATCAAGGAAGAAAGTTGATGGTGCCCAGCTATCAAAGGATATAGCATCTGGGGTCTTGACGACTTGAAGATAAGCAGATCGCCATCTAGCTCCAAAGCAACAATGCCCACATGGAACAAACACACCAGCCTACCCCGACACAATCGCTGAAGACAAAGAGTGGGTGCATTAACAAATGTGGTGAAGAAATCTGATGGTGCCCGGCTGTCAAAAGATGTATAATCTGGAAGATAAACAAGGGGCCATCTAACTGAGAAACAACACAGCCCACATGGACGAAGCACACCAGCCTGTGAGATCACAGGGTGTCGAAGGGATAGGTATCAGGCATCAACAGACCAAAAAAAAAAAATCATAGCTTTGTGAAAGAGGGTGTGTGTGGAATGGGGACCCAGGGCCCATCTGTGGGCAATTGGACATCCTCTTGCAGAAGGGCTGCGGAGAATAGAAGAGCCAGTCAAGGTGCAGTGCAGCAATGATGAAACATATAATTTTCCTCTAGTTCTTGAATGATTTCTCCCCCCACTATCATGATCCCAATTCTACCTTACAAATTTGGCTGGAGCGGAGGGTAGACACTGGTACACATAGGAACTGGAAACACAGGGAATCCAGGACAGATAAACCCCTCAGGACCAGTGGTGAGATTGGCTATGCTGTGATGGTGGAGGGAAGGTGAGGAAGAAAGGGGGAACCAATTACAAGGATCTACATATAACCTTGTCCCTGGGGGATGGACAGAGGAGAAGTGGGTGAAGGGAGATATTGGATAGTGTAAGATATGACAAAATAATAATTTATAAATCTATCAAGGATACAAGGGGGAGGGGAGAGCAGGGAAGGAGAGGGAAAATGAGGAGCTGTTACCAAGGGCTCAAGTAGAAAGCAAATGTTTTGAGAATGATGATGGTAACATATGTACACATGTGCTTGACACAATGGATGGATGTATGGATTGTGATGAGTTGTACGAGCCCTCAGTAAAATGATTTAAAAATAAAAAAAGGTAGGTCCATGTTTTCTCCTGAGGGATGTCTTGCAGTGTCAACCTTGATCCTGGTCAGTAGAACCTCTCCAAAGGAGTGAAGAGAGAGAGAGTTTGTGTGTCTCCCATCTCCAAGAAGGAAATCCAGGAATTCCCAGAATCCTTAGGAGGAAACCACGCCCCCACAGAGGCCTCATTGGTTATATCCTGATTGACAGGTTAGACCCACCCCTACACTCTTAATCCTCAAATTAACACCAGTTTATGTAACTACCGCACCCTCCTTGGGCTGACAAGGAGAAAGGTAGCAATGCACTTTAAAACATACTCTGCTGGAGTGCAAAAAGCCATCTGTAGACAATGGGGCATGCCTTCACAGAAAGGTCACAAGGAAGGGATGAGTCAACCAGGGTGCCATATAGCACCGATTAAATACACAATATTCCTCTGGTTCCTTGAGGCTTCCTCACTCCCGACTATCATGACCTCTGCCCTGACTTTCACTGTGAGCTAGACTGAAGCACACGCACAGGTACAGAGAAGAAAAAAGAGCTCACAACACATGAAATCCAGGAGCAGGAATAGAAGTAATGGAAGGTAAGAGGAAGTTGGGGAGAGGAGGGAACTGATCACACTGAAGAGGGAACTGATCACACTGATGGATACATAACCAGCCCCCCCAACCCCCCAGGGGGATGAACAGCAGAAACCATGGGGAACAGGAGACAGTGGTCAGTGTAAAGATATGAAAATAATAATAATTTATAAGTCATCAAGGGGTCATGAGGGTGAGTGAGGGGATGGAGGGAAAATGAGGAGCTGATACTAAGGGCTCGATAAAAAGTCAATATTTAGAAAGTAATGATGGAAACATGTACAAATATGCTTGACACAATTGATGTATGGATTTTTATAAGAGCTGTTAGAGTCCCCAATAAAATATTATTCTAATTTAAAAAGAGGAAGAATTTAATGGAGGATAAAGCTATGTGGAGTCTCATAAATGGATGTAGGGCACTCACTATCAAACATAGCCTTCATGTGCTCAAAATCTCAGCTCTGTCAGAGCAATAACCGTCTCCTTTCCTCTCTACCCTGGAGTGAGTGTACTGGCTTTGCTACACCAGAGCATGAATCCTTATGAAGAGTAACATTATTGCTGCAATTTATCTACTCTATTATTTATTCCTTAAAATGCAGATCAGCTCTTTCTCTCTTAATTTATTGGGATAATCAGTATTTTCTAATGAGTAATTATAATTGCATAATTATAGGTTAACAGTATTGTTAAATTTTGGATGAAAGCCAAAATGTTATTGCTTTGTAATAATACATTCACATTATCATATAAACATTTCCATTTCTGATAATGGAAGAAAATCTTTAAAACTATTTCATTAATCTTGAGTTTTATTTTTTTCAGGTACATTTTTGCAAATTTTCAAGACTGGACATTGTGTTCCTTGTTGGAGATCATCTAACTGGACCTAATATGTGTTTGTATTAATATGTGCAGAAATTACTTGCTCCCTCATTTTTGCTCTAAATTTAATTAAATGTTTCATAGGCTATCTTATAAAGTAAATTACATCTCAAATTCTGTTCACCAGCTTTGTGATAGGCTAAGGTGTAGGTTTCCAAACTTATTTGGCCAGCCATCCCCTTTTCAGAAAGAAAAATGCATATATACTTACTGCTCCTTTGCAATTAAAGACTTCTGTACTATAGTGAATAATCCAGGATAAATATAGATTTCTATTTTGCAGACCCCCAGACCATTGCACCACCTGACAGAGAATAGTATAACCCACTTTGTGAAACACTGGGCTAAGGTTTACCATGGGATCCCTAAATCAATTGGGTCTCCACCAAGATTCAGCTTTCATCCAATTACTTCTGATCATTGGTAATGTAAAAATGTTCTGCACTTTGTCAGATTGTGTACTAAAAACCAGGTTGCTGTTCTCCCCTGGCCAGCCCAGGGAGGGACACTCATTCTCAGAGACTTGCTTGGGCAGATGTGTCTTTGGTGGAAATTGGAGCAGTAAGCTGTGTCTTTGATGGAAATTGGAGAAGCAAGCTGTATCTTTGATGGAAATTGGAGCAGTAGGGTCACATGGTTTGGGTCATATGCTTACCAGTTTGGCCAACAGGTCTCAGAACCAATTTTTCTGTATTTTTTTCTCACTTAAAATAGTGTCTATATCTCTCCACTGTTGCTTTCATGATCAAAGATTGCGGATCCAAGAAAGAGAAAATCCTCGACAAATTCAATCTTTTCTCCATTTATAATGATTTTACCTAATTGTCCAGTTGGGAGGATGTGGGTCTTCTTTACATTGAGTTGTAAACCATACTGAAGGCAACAGTCCTTGTTCTTAGTCAGTAAGGGCTTCAATTCCTTCCCACTTTCAGCAAACAAGGTGATGTCATTTGCATATGGCTGGTTGTTAATCAGACTTCCTTCAGTCCTGATGTCGCATTTTTCTTCATATCATCCAGCTTCTCTGATGATTTGCTCAGTTTTTAGATTGGACAAGTGTGGTGAGCGTATACAACCCTGAAGTACACCTTTCAGGATTTCAACCTTGCGGTATTCCCGTGGTCTGTTCTCCCCTCGGCCTCTTGATCCATGTACACGCTCAGAAGGAGCACCGCAAAGGGGTTAGGAATTCCCATTCTTCTCAAGGTCATCCACATTTATCATGGTCCACACAGTCCAATGTCTTTGCATAGCCAACGAAACACAAGTAAACATCTTGGTATTCTCTGCTTTGAGCCAAGATTGATCTGCATAAAATATGGTATTCATCTTTGATCAGTAGCTGCCAAATTGATTTGCCCTCTAAGACTTATCTCTCTAAGAAGTTGGAGCAAAAAGAAAAATAATTCTTACCATCATTTTCTTCTTCCCCTTATGTACTACGTATGATCCCTCTTTCAGTCTTTTCATGTTGCAGTCTGTATTCGAATCTCACTTCTCAGCACTCATGTGCAGAAGGCTACAGATGGTAGGCAAACCCCAAATCCATTTGCAGATGCCTTGTGTAGATTCAGCTTCCCTTGTATTTCTTCTGTCTTTTAGCCAGGGGTGTAGATAATCTTGCCACAAGCAGAAGGCATTGGAAAGTATATTACCCCCAACCCTCTCCACGCTGTCCACCATCTTGGGGACAATCTATGGGGATGCGTGGCTGTGAGTCAGGCCCTGATTGTCCTGGTCGGAAAGTCCTGGACCAATCTCATAAGGTCTTCTAACATAAAGTACATGTCCCCTAGCAGACCAGGGCATATCCCCAACTAACACCATCACTCAGATGGACCATTTGTTCTTTAGTCTCCCTTATCAATTGTATCACTTTTTAGGAGATGACTGAAAATGCTGTGGGTTGGGTCAGACACACCTTTACTATCAGAGTGGCATTTTGCTATTAAATATGTTCACAAGGTCTTTCTTAGCACATATGGCCAGTGTACAATTTCATTTGACATCTGGACTCTGCGTCCATGGGCATTAAAAGAGGATCCTGTGAATGCTTTCATATTTTCACATTTTTCCTCGTTTCTCATGATATTACATCTCTAGTCTCACCTGTAACTATGAAATATTGATCTGCCACCAATCACGAATTTGTGACAGCCTTATTTAACTAGCATCCTGACTGTGAATCCTTGGATTCTATTATAACCTTGGGCTAACGGCCTCCCTCAACCAGATGAGGTGCCTGTGCCTTTGTGTTGTCTTTGTTCTTGTTAAGATTTAATAAATGTTCCCCTTGAGTTATATTTGGGATTCGTGTTTCTTTTGTTCCCTAAAATAAATCTCAGGAGATCCTTATTCATCAGTTTCTACCATGATAATAAGTGAAATAAATGAATTAGAAACTGCTTTCTAATAGGTGCTGCAGATTAACCACTGAGTGGCTAATCCAAATATCTGTAGTTCAACTCACCAGCCACTCTGCTGAAGAAAGGTATGTCTGTTTGTTCCTATGTAGATTTCAATCTTAGAAATTCTATACAGGATGCTATGGATAGGGATCAACTTGATGGCAGTGGGTTTAATATTTTCTGGTCCTTTTATCTAAGAATCTGCTGTGGTTAGGTGTTGGTGTGCTAAATAGATAGGCCTACTATGAATCCAAATTAACTTGATGACAGTGAATTTGGTTTTAATTGCATTTAATATGCTTGGTACTTTTTGTTTTTCAAAATGTTTCCAGCTTTCTAAAAGATGGTTAGGTCCCTCTGCAGGTGTAATTTGAATAGAATTATATTTGATATCATTGTTAATCAAAAAGAATTGCAATTTCTACTGTGATGGTGGCCTCTGGCTGTAATTCTTCCCATGCAGAGTTGTTTGTTCTTCTAGTTGTCCTGACACAGTCGATATTCTTTGCCAATACCATAATTCAGGTGAACTTATGGTTGAGTCTTTATCAGACACTGTTGTTTTTGGAGAAAAGAAACCCACAGTTCAAATATACTATATAGGGTCCACTTTGTTCAATCTTAAAGAGGACAAAGAAAAGACAAAAAAAATATTCAGATAACAGAGACTATCATCATGAAGCCATAATGATGTTCACAGGATTCGAGGCCCTATATCAATTATAGAACATGAAAAGATAATTATAGAAAAAAATCATAGTTGGCAACAGATCAAATCATTATTATCACAGAGGGACTTCTCAAGTGAAAGGGAACATGATATAGATACTCACACTATTTCAAATTATCAATGTTTACAAGCTCGTTCAAGTTCTCTCTACCCTTTTGATCACAGTATGACTCATGGCCACGTGGCATTGGTGCTCTCTCTGGGCTAACTATGTACACCAAAACAAAATCAAACTCAATTCCTATTCATAAGTACCCTGTAAGACAGAGAAGACTATTCCTTATCATTTCTTATACTGTAAATATTTACAGTAGCAAATAGTCTCATCTTTCACCTGTGGAGCTCCAGGTGGACTTGAGCCAGACCTTGTGATTAGCAGCCTAAGCTACAGTGCCACAGGAATAAGGAAGTAGTAACCTGCTTTCAAATGTACTCTGGATGTGTCAGGGGAAACCTAGAAAAGGACATCATGCTTGGTAGAGTCGAACAAGAGGAAGACGCTCAACACGATGGACTGACATATTGGCTACAACAAGGGGTTCAAACAATAATTGTGAGGATGGTGAAATACTGGCTATGTGTGTTAGTCCTGGGAGACTAGAGAAACAAATTTATGGACATTCATATGTGTATAAGAAAGAGCTTGATTAAAGAGCAATTGTACATTAAGAAAACATCCCAGCCCAGTCCAGATCAAGTCTATAAGTCCTATAATAGTCCATATGTCCAATACCAATCTACAAAATCTTCTTCAGACTCATGAAATACATGCAATGATGCTGAATGCAGGAAAATCACAGTAGGTGGGAAGTCTTATGGATCCAGTGGCGCTGCAAGCATCTCGGTGCAGACAGGGGTCTCCATGTTGCTTCTTCAGCTCAGGGAGCTAGAGAAGCTCCATGTGTCCGGTCAGCTGACGTGTCTCCCAAGGAGCTACTTATCTCCTTATAATCTCCAAATGCGGTCCTCAAGCTGCGAACTGGTTGACAGGCTAAGCTCCACCCCTTCACTCTTAAGCCTCAAATGACAACAGATTATGTAACTACCACACCATGTTTTTTTGGGGGGGGCTTCCCTGTGTAGCATGTAGTAGCATTGAGTCACAACCTACACAAAAGCATATATCAATAATAATAATAACCCTCCACCTTTTATCTTTGAGTGCAAACATAAGAATCTGAGATAGTACACTGAAGAGCAATGTTGAAAGAAGTCAAAAGCTATTTCTCAAAAAAGAGAATAACTATAGGCTAAGTAAGTTCCAGATTCACTATAAATTCCTAAGGCTCAGCCAAAAGCTTCAAACACTATACTTATCTGTCAAAAATATTCCTTGCAAAATTTAATTTTTTCAGCCATACAGTCTAAAAAGCAGAATAGTTTGATGGAACTAGGGTGAAATGTAGAAACTTGCCTTTCAACTTTGAACATGCATTTCCATTTTCTGGACACCTACACTCTTAACTATTGTGTAGATGACAGATCTCTAAGCTTCATGGATCTCTATTTCTCAACCTGTACTACCCATGCAGAGCCCATACAAAGGATTTTGGAAGATTTCTTATTTTCTGCTTTGTTGCTCTAAAAATCATGTCACAACAAGGAAACACAACAGCATGATGTCCTGTGGAATAGAGAATCAATCAAGAGGAGAGAGTTTATGTAATTTTGAGGGAAAATGTAGAAGATACACTTCTGAGCCCAGCAGCCAAAACCAAACAAGCAAACAAACAAAAAACCCATTTCTAATGGCCTTCAACTAACAAATACAGTGAAGAAAATATTCACCAGTTTGAAAGCACACACCAACTCCCAGGACTTGCTTTGTTTTGCCCCAGCAATAAAGTCACATCTGAAACAGCTATGGAAATTAGATTAATGACCCAATTGAATCTTCAATAATCCACGATTGGTCTGTAAGGACCATCTGTATTCTTCAAGGACTGAATTGGTAAGTTTAATAGGTATGGATAAGGAATAATTTCTCCATATCTTTCCATTTTTAACTGGTGGAACTAATCACTGTACCCACTCTTGTAATGTGATATATATTTGTATAGACAAACAAGTTTTGTGTGTGTATGTGTGTGTGTGTGAGTTTTAAGTGAGAGGTAATCTTACTTCTCTCATTTGATTTACTTATTTACTTAGAGATGTTTCATGCCTCTCACTTTACAAGTTAAGTAATCTTTGTAAGAATTATGCTATTTACTGTATCAATTTATATGAAACATTTTAATTCACATATATTATCAAATTATAGACTTTTGACCTACTTAATTCACTTTGAAAATTAAGTGACACTTTGATTTTGACAGACATTATTAGTTTAGAACAATATATCCATTAAATTTTTAAAAGTCTGAGTGCTTCCTTTCTTTAATGCCTGGTTGGTTGATTATGATCATGTTTCCTTTTGCAGAAGTGCTGAAATAAAGCCTGACCTTATGTACACACATCTAGAACTGGAATGTGCATCACATCCAAGGCATCCACTCCTATCCATGTTTTTCTTTAATCTGACTTAAATTTCCAGATGGGTAATTTCTAACTGTTCTCATTAGTAATGTTTGCTGTAGTCGATGAGTCAGTTCTGACTTAGAGCATCCCCATGTACCACACACCGAAACACTGCCTGGTCCTGTGCATCATCACGATTTTTACTTGTGTGTGAGGTAGGTGTCTTATGACAGAGTTTGTGTCTTCTATGTGTGTTGCTCATGTCTTGTGTTTGTCTTACTTGTGTCTTATGACAGGTGATCTATCAATACATCTCACTTACATCTGCCTCCTTTCACCGACCTTCTCATTTTACAAAGCATGATGTTCTTTGCCAGGTACTAGTCTGTCTTTTGTTTATATATTTTTTCAAGACAAATTTGTGGATTCTGGAAGGCCATGGTATATTCTTCACCAACCCCATCACACAAATGCATCAGTTCTTAAGTCTTCCTTATTAATTGCATATATTTTAAGGAGATCGTTCAAAATGCCATAGCTTTGATGAGGCCCACATTTTCTTAGCCTGTTATGACGTTGCTCCTGAATAAGTTGTGATTGAATTTTGTTGTTTTATGTTGATACAATCCATACTGAAGGCTGTGATATTTGATCTTCATTAGTAAGAACTTCAAGTGCACTTCGTTTTAAGCAACCATGCCAGTACATATTACTAGCTGTTTATGCATCTCCTTCTGACTTTAAAATCACTGATCCTGGCATTATCTGTTATACATATAGAATGAACAAGGATTTGAAGGGATGCACCCCTGAAATACACTGGTCCTGATTTTTAAACTACCCAGGCAAAACTATTGTTGGTGCTAGGTGTCTTCTAGTGATTTCAGATTCATAGTGATCCCCTATGACACCAAACAAGTCACTACCCTGTGCCACATCCTTCTCACAAATGTTGTTAGTTTTAACTCCAGACAAACTAACCCAATGTCATCAAGTGTACTGCAACTCACAATGACACAGAAAGATGGGGTACATCTGCCCCTGTGAGTTTCTGAGACTATAACTCTATACAAGAGTAGGAAGCTTCTTCTTTCTCCCAAGGAGCTTCTGGGAGTTTCAAACTGCTGATCTTGAGGTTAGCAGCTCAATTCTTACTGTTTCCCATAATTTGTGATGATGTACAAAGTTTAATGTTTTTGCATAACAAATAAAACAATAAAATGGAAACACGTTTCTCTTAATTTATTTTGATTAAAAATCAATGTGACCTCAGTTATACTCTCCTTTGTTCCATGTCCTTTCTGAATTCCACTTGAATTTCTAGCAGTCCTTGTTGATGTATTGCTGCAAAAATTTTTGAATAATCTTTAGAAAAATTTAGTTGTTCAGAATATCATTTATATTGTTGGCTAATTTCCACATTTTGGTGAATCAACTTTCTTTAGAATGGGCACAATTATGTTCTCTCTGGTCAATTGCCCATGTAGCTAGCGTCTTCCACAGTTCTCGGCAAATGCAAGTGATTCCAATATTGCATACATTCGTTAAAACATCTCAGTTGGTATTCTAGGTGCCCCTTCATTCTGCCAATACTTCCCATGCATCTTGGATACCTTCCTTTAATGCCTTCAGTACTGAATCATATGCTACCTCCTAAAAGGTTTAAACATTGACTATTCTTTTTGGTCCAGGCACAGCAATTTTGGTACTTCATCTTCTTAGATGCTCCTGTCTTTTTCAGAAGAGGCACTCTGGTGACGTAGCGTGCTCCTCAGAAGAAAGATGTAGCCGTCTGCCCCTGTAAAGATTTAAAGCTTTGGAAACACAATGACAGTTCTACTCAGTCTACAGGGTGGTTATGAACCTGAGTGACCTCAATGGCATTGACCTTGCAGTCTGGTTTTTCGTGTTGTTCAATATTCCTTCCACAGATTTATTTAGCATTGCAATTAAATTTAAATTTTAATTCAGTTCCTTCCACTTGAGAAAGGTCCAGTGTGTTCCCCACTTTTGCCTTTCTAATTCCAGGTCTTTGAGCATTTATTTCATGATAACTCATTGCTTTGTCTTCTTGAGCTGGCCCTTCAAGATTTCTGTGTAAATCTGTCAAGTCATCATTTGACTCATTTGATTAAGCTACTGTATGTTCAAGAGCAAATGTCAGAGTCTCTTGTGAAACCTATTTTGAATGATATTTTCATTTATTCTCATCTTTTCAATGACCGTTTTCTATGTTTGATGTCCTCCTACAACTTGTCTGGTCTTCAGTCAATGGGATATACACATGATGTTATTTCTTAATGTTCTCTATGTCTCTCCTTTTTTTCCCCATGTTCTTCAGTATCAACTTGTACTAATACATAAGTAAAGGATTGTTTGTTCCACAGTGGCAGATGGCCTTTTTCTGATTGATGATATTGAACTCTTGCATTGTTTCTTTCTACAAATTTAATTGATTTAATATGTGTGTATTCCATCTGGCCAATTGGATATGCTTCTTCACAGTTTATGTTGTTGATGAAAAGTTAGTTTCACTGAATAGACCATTGTTCTTGCCAAATATCATATAATTGCTGGTACTATTTCTATAACCAAGTTCATATTTTCCACCTACTGCTCATTTTTGTTCCCGAATTTTCACATTTTAATATCTAATAATTTTGAATTCATCTTGAATGTATGCTCAGCCAACTCTACACTGTGATGTTGGTAAAAGTACTCAATTTGTTCAAATCACTCTATTTTATGCATTAACTGCTTTCCCTGGTCAGCATATGGCTATTATCCTATAACTGACCACATTGCGCTTCAGGATAGATCTTGACATTGTCTTTTGAATGACAAAGCAGCACAATTGTGCTTCAATTTGCCATCCTCAGAATGATAGATCAACTATTTGCTTGATTTTAAATGGCTAGCTAGCGTCTAATGCTAGGTATTTCATTTTATATTGATAAATTTCAAGATTTTTCATAAATTCTTAAGTTTATATGTAGTACATTTCACATTCCAGTAGTTGTCTTCAGTGCTTTCTCCTCGTTTTCTTTTTATCGTATTTTGAGTCATGTCTTATTGGCAAATAAGTTCCTCAAGACTTTGTTCAATTTGCATCATTTAGGTGGACTTTCTTTTAAAGAAATAGTATGTAGCCTGTCATATGTAAGTGCCTTTCAAATTGAGGAGCTCACCTGCTGGTAATACATGAGAAAACGCTCTGTATTATTCACAAAGTTTTCACCGTTAATTTAGAAATCGGATGACAGGTCCTTCTTCCTTATCTGTGAAGCTCTGCTGAAGCCTTGCTACCCGGGACGACGCTGCTGGTACTTGCAATACTTATTAATATAGCCTTGGGGTCGAGGGGTTATGTGTTGGGCTGTGGTCCGCGAGGTAGCAACTCGAATCGCCTCTCCTTGGGAGAAAGACAGGCCTTTCTACTTCTGTAAAACCGTTGCCATCTCAGAACCTCACGGGGCAGTTACATCCTACCCCATGCAGTCCCCTGGAGTCAGCCTCAACTCCGTGGCAGCGAGTGAGCGCCCCAGAACAATGGAAACCACCACAGCATCTCCCTGACTGACAGATGTAGACTTTTACTTAAAAGAAAGGTCAAATAGTCCATTGCTCAGGAACTGCATATAAACTGCTGTCTAAGCAAAGAGAATTTTAAGAGTGAATAAAGGTAAGGAATAACTAATGTTTACGAAAAACATAATTAGAAACTACAATATGTAGTTGTGTTTATATGTATATACCTACACATACATGCATACCTACACATGTAGATAGATAGATAGCCTATCTTTAACTTTCATTGATAAAGAAAGGTTATGACGGGAACGGAGCCCCGGTGGCGGCGCAGTGGTGACCGCTGGAGAGCAATCCACAAACGGGGGTGGGGGTGTCGGGGAAGGCCACACCAAGTCCCCAGGGAAAGAGGGGACTTGCTGCTCCTCTCAGAATCTCACAGGGACCCGCAGGGCCTTAGTCAGCATCTACTCTGGGCACAGCATTTGGGTTCGTTTTCTTGGTCAAATAAATGAAAACGTCTTTTAAAATTTGTCATTTTAAACTAGTTTTACTCAATGAACAGACAAAAATCACTTAAATAACTCAGAAAAATAAATGATTCAACTCTATAATCTTCTAACTAATTGGTGAAATTTATTTCAGAAAGGATGAGATTGTCAATTGATGTTTACATTTTATATGCAAATCATGCATACTATATAAGGAGTTAGTGGGGAAAATTAATTATCTTTTAATTCTATTTTTCCACAAATTTTATGAAGCTCCCTCCTAAGTATGTGTAATTTATGAAAGACAAATCACACTTTTATTTATAGGAACTTAACCTACAAACATAAATGAAATGACTAAATGTATTTTAATCTAATCCTATATGTTTTTATGTATATTCTTATAATGTATCAAAGTAACCTGTGCATTAGATCTTTTGTTGAATCGAGCAATCACTTCAAGCATCTGCTCTTCAAACAAATTGAATGAAGATCTTTGGACTTTGACCCCATTTTTTCTCTTATCAGTTAGAGTTGGCCAACGGTGGTCTGACACACAAAATAGTCTCTCACCTGGTTGTTGAGGACACTGCCATTCTATGACTAGATCTGTGTGAGCTTTAAATAACCACTTGTTATTCATTGAGATAGTTTCAATTTTGTCACTGCCCCACCTCCTAAAGGAAACAGTTTATGTCAAGCACATGCACTACATAAATTAACAATGCATTCAAAATAAAACTACGTGGCTTTCCATAATTAAAAAATATTGTTGATGACCAGATTCTCTCATTCATATTAATCCTATAGTACTGGAGAATTGTTGGTCACTTTTTGTGCTTTAGATGATGTTCTTGTTTTTCTCTCTAGGCAGGCATAATTTAAGTCATTCTGCTTTAATTTTGATCCCTCATGGTCACAAGGTGGCCTTGCCTGATGTTAGGGCTCTGTGGTATTGTTTTTCTTCTACTAAGGAACATGATGGCCAAACAGTGAGGCCCAGACCAGCTGCTAAGAATACCAAGGTCAAGTTAATAGTGCCAGGCTAGCTTCCTGCTGTCAGAGCCCAGTTTGCTATAAAAATGTAGAGGTCTAAAGCGTATAGCATCATAGAAAGAGAAGGAAAAATCAAAGATGACAACTGAGTGGGTTGTCGGCTGGATATTCTTGAACTATTTACCTTATCAAATTGAGCACCGATCTAACAAGACAAGAACAACAAAAGCTCACAGAAGTGTTATTGAATTCGGGAAATATTTCTGAGATCGACTCAAGTTATTACTGCTTCAATTACTTTACTACAGGAAAATTTTGTCTGCATCATACATAATTATATCCTTCAGAATCATATCTTTCTAATGACTTTATTATGTGTTAGTCATGTCTCCTATTCAATATTTTCAGTCGTCCCAGGGCTGTGCTTGTGCCACCTGCTTCTTTCCAATCAGCGCACACCACCTACGCATGCACCGTCTGAGCGTGGGTGGTAATCAATATTTACATGGTTGGGTATGCAGTAGAAAATAGACATAGATTAAAAGGACTGACTTCTTAAACTATTATAATCCATATCGGGTGCCACTAGTTTCGGGATTTAATTTTCTCCCGTACCAGATTCAAAATGCAATTTGTGGAATATATTATGTTTCTCTCCCCATGTTAGAAAACCAAACCAAACAAATCAAACTCACTGCCAACGAGTGGCGCCGACTCATAACTCACCTCCAGGATAGACTAGAAGTGTCCCTGTGGGTTTCCAGGAACGCCTCCCCCGTCTCCCAGGGAGTGGCTGGTGGTTTCCAATCTCACCTGGCAGGTGCAGCCCAACATGTAACTGCTGTACGTTTCTTAAGCAGCACCTGGAGAATGCGATCTTCTCCTTTGTTATAAACTAACTATGAAAGTGCAATGGTATCAAGCACACAGAAGCTCAACTCAATAAACGCTTGTCCGTTGCTGTTTTCTTCAGGTGTCCTTGAGTCAGTCCTCCGTCATAGGGAGCCTGTGTCAAACAGGACGGAACACCTGAGCCCTGCCATCCCCACAATCCGTCTTGTATTTGACCCCATTGGTGCGGCAACTGTGTCAATTCACTGTGTGGAAGGTCTTCCTCTTTTCTGCTGCCCACTACATTACTAAGCTTGATGTCTTTCTCCAGGGTCTGGTCTCTCCTGACAACATGTCCAATGTATGTGAGACAAGATCTTAGCATCCTGGCCTCTAAGGAAAAGTCTGGTGTTCTTCCAAGATAGATTTTCACACTGACCTTCCCTAATTTCCAGGATTTGTACCAACTGTAATCATTCCCACTGAAGAACAATTGGGTTATCCCAAATGCTAAGACAGCTACTACCTGGAAGTCTGCTAAGTAATAGATTGGTTTTGAAATTTTTTAAGGTTTAAAAATATTACAATTACCTGGAAGGCTTGTGAACATCTATTTTGGCCAAATTCCATAGTTTCTGAGTCAGTAGGATCCAGGTGATGTGAACACCGTGATTCTGAGTCAAGTTTGCTAAGTACTGATTTGTTTCTGTTGTTAAACTACTGAGTTGGCTCTGACTCCTGGCAATGCTCTGTATAACAGAGGGCGACATTGCCCAACCCCGTGTTAGGTTCACACTCAGCAACTTGCTTCAGTCCATTGTTCCGACCACTCTGTCAGCTCATCCTAGAGCTAGAGCTTTATAGCCGAGAATATTCTGTTGCGATCCTCAGGGGCTTCAAGAACTCCTTTCCATAAGTAGAACCCCAGCTTTTTCTCTCTGGCCTGTCTTAGTTAGCAGGACCTCTGATTTGTTCGGCATGAGTGACCTGGCTAGTATTTGAAAGGCTAGCAGCAGGGTATCCAACATCAGAAAGATACAACCCACTTCACCTTGAAAAACGGATGCCCACATATTGTGGTGAGCCTCCGTACCTTGCTGTTTGTAAATACTAAGTTAAATATTGTGGTAGTCGGAACAACACCCTCTAAAATAAGACCATGTCCGAATCCTCTGAACCTGTGGCTTTGCTTATACAACTATTAAAGGGGACTTTGCACATGTAATTAAGATTAAGGACCTTGGTGTGGAGAAATTGAATTTTATGAGATTGGACCAAAGATGATAACATGGTTCCTTAAAAACAGAGACCCTTCCATTTCCCAGCTGTAGTGAGAGAAAGGGAAGTATAATTACAAGACAGCAAAAGAGACGCAACCTTGTTGGCTGCAGTGAGAATGCAGGTAGACTGCTGTTAGCAGGTGTTCCCGTATTTCTACTCAGAGCGCTCTCATCTGGGAAAGCATACACCTGCCACTAGGGTGTTCTTTATAAGAGCAGACCACAGCCTTCTCCTGTAGGGTCCATCACTGAGAGGGTTTGAACCCCTAACCTTTGAGGTAGCACACCAGTGCTTAACCATTTAACTGTCAGGGCTCTTTGGGCATGGTATCAAAAACAGATAATTCCCTTCAGCAAATTGCTCACTCTGCTGTAGTATGGTTTGCAGATGCCCGGGAAGGATTGTCCAATAAGCACGTTCCACACAGGCGTCATTCTATTGGTTAATGTGTAATGCACAACTTCACGTGGTTTTCAGCACATTAGCACAAATCTGGTGAAACTGTGCACGACAGATTAGTTAGGAAGCACAATTAAGTTCATGTAACTCTCTCTTACTGTAAACTGGCACCTCCCATGTTTATTGTTCAAGGCTAACAGTGGATTATGCACCCTGCTTCCATTTTCCATGCAGGGAAGTTTAGGTTATTAATAGAATGTAGATGGAAATAACCTGTCAGGCTGATGGTGATTTTGTTTTTGTTTGTTTGTGCTTTGAAGTAGGTCTCTTTCTTCACTGGCACCTGCCCTGTGTGCTGAGGGGTAAATGCCAAGGGCACAGAGGAGGGGGAAAGGAGCTTCATATGACAAGGCCCTTAGAGCTGATGGGGCCACACACATTCGGCTATTACAGAAAAAAAAAACATATTCATGTAGGGTTATATATTCTAGCAATATGATCTAGTTAACAGACGGAGTTCTCTCTCTATTGCTATCAGTCTGACCTTGACTCCTTATCTGGGAGTTTGTAGCTCAAGAGGCTCCTCTAACCTCTGTCTACGTCATTGCCTTGAGAAGGGGAGAGTGGAAGGACCTTCCTGGTGATTATCTGTGGGGATGTGTAAAATGTTGTACAGTTAATTCCCAGATCAAAGTGGCTTTCAAATAGTCCCAAATCAAATGGAATGTCTAACTTTTTACCTGAATTCTTCCATAGACAGGTAAGTGCGGTTACAACAGGTCTGTTCTGCTCTCAGCAGTCCTCCATCCTCTCCTCGGGTCCCGCTGGCCGGTCTCCCGCACACTCTCCGAGCTGCGCTCATTCGTGTGCCCTGATGATTGCATTCCCTCGCGCCTGGATCAAAAGGTGGGCTGAAGTGGGTGGAAGTGTGAGCAGCATGCCGTAGAACTTCAAAAGGACATCTGTGAAAAATCGTATATTAAAATAGACTCTTGTACATGCAGTGAATTGTTTTTGTGTTGCCAGTTTGAAACATATCTATTTTTAATGGCATAGTTCCATAGCAGAAATTTCACTTAATTCCAAGGGTCTTTAAAATAATTCAGGGATAAAAAGGATTTTTATTATCACTAGAGACCACCAAATATTACTAATAAGATATGATAACATACATTAGGGTATCAATATAAATGTTCCTAAGATATGAATTATATTTGTCCTTAGCTATCTGCCAGTTAATCATACAATCTTGCTCACTGAATAGGCTCTGATGAGTTGAACCCCTTATGCACATTCTCATTAAATGATCCAAAGCATAAAGTCAACATTGCACTTACTTTATTTTATTGGTTACATACCACTTTAAATTCTTCTTTTCATCTACATATTTATCATGTGAAAGGACATAATATGTATGTATCTCCCAGTTGTTCAAACTGGTAACGTAAGAAATTTCTATAAGAAAAAAATTACTTCCAGAACCCAGAGTTTTGTTTAAAAAACAACAAAAAATGCTGAGACAACAAAAAGCACAGAACAAAAAAAGCTTCACCAAATTCTAATAAAAATTGCACTTCCAAAGTGAGATAAAATGTACAATACACAGGCTGGACTTTTGTCTTGGGAAGATGTGAATCTTGAAAGTTTCTGACGGCAACTCTAGAGTGATGTGAAATTTATCTACAGCAGAGTTTAAACCCTGCCAGATGCTTTACAATCTCCTTATGTTCTTTGTCGCAACTACTGAAAATTATGTCGGATGAAGTTAATAACTAATAAAGAACTTTGCTTCTCGCTCTTTGGAATGAAGACAAAAGTATCTTGATAGTTCGTAAGGAAATGTAAACTACAATTTGCATTTTCAACTCACTTTTATAATATCAAACTTAGAACAATAATATATGATGTAAACTGGCAAAGATTATGCATTCGGATTTATGGGTTGCCAGGTAATTTCTAGGTTGAAAGACCCCAAATCTTCCAATTTTAAAACCTATTTTTATGGAATCTAGATGAACACAGTGTCAGAATTAAATCCAATCAAATCACTCTACTGTGATTTACCTTAATTTTACATTTGAATTCTTTTTGTTTATAATGTGGACCACCCTTCTAAAAATTGCATAATTAATACCAGTCAGTTTCATTTCAAGACAATATTAATCCTTAAATTATTATTATTATTATGGCTCTTTTAATGGTATTTTCTCTTTTTTAAATCGTTCTATTGGGGCTCATACAATTCTTATCACAATCCATACATGCATCCATTGTGTCATGAACATATGTACATTTGTTTCCATCATCATTCTCAAAACATTTGCCTTCTACTTTAGCCCTTAATATCTGCTGCTCCTTTTTCCCCCTCCCTCCCCACTCCCCCTACCACATGAAACTTTTATCATTCATGAAATTATTATTGTTTTGTCATATATTACACTGTCTGACATCTCCCTCCACCTTCTTCTCTGTTGTCCAGCCCCCAGGAAGGAGGTCATATGCAGATTCTTGTAATCAGTTCCCCCTTTCTACCCCACATTCTCTCCACCCTTCAGGCATCGCCACTCTCACCACTGGTCCTAGAGGAATCAGCTGTCCTGGATTCTCTGTGTTTCCAGTTGGCATCTGTACCAATGTACAACCTCTGGTCCAGCCAGACTTTCAAGGCAGAATTGGGATCATGATAGTGGGGGGGAAGGAAGTATTTAAGAACTAGAGGAAAGTTATGTGTTTCATCGTTGCTACCCTGTACCCTGCCTGGCCCATCTCTTCTCCACAACCCTTCAGTAAGCAGCAAGCGGTGTCCGGTTGGCTCCACTCTGCACTCACCCACCTTTTCAATGATATATTTTTTTTGTTCCTTGATGTCTGATACCTGATCCCTTCAACAGCCCGTGGTCACACAGTCTGGTGTGCTTCCTCCATGTGGGCCATGCTGCCTCTGAGCTAGATGGCCACTTGTCCATCTTCGAGCCCTTAACACCCCAGATGCTATATCCCTTGATAATTGGACCCATCAGCTTTCTTCACCACATTTTTTCATGCACACGTTTGTCTTCATTGGTCATATCAGGGAGGTTGGCACCCACCGAAATGGTTTTTAGCTCTTTGATGTCTGATAACTAAATGCTAGAGACAGACTAGGAATTTAGGACTTGAGAATCATGCTGTTCCAGATATTAGGAGCTAATCCAAATGACTAATTCACACTTTCATATAGCCTTTTAACTGTCTGATCTACTTCTTGAATCACAAACACACGCAAAGAATAATAACAGCAATTATAATAATCTCCAACTTCTCAGGAAATCATGATGGTGGTATATCAGCTTTATGTAAAAACAAGTCATTCAAAATTGCAGTAGCTGCTAAGGGAAGAACTATCCTTTCTATCACCCTACCTTCTTATATAATGGAACAGAGAAATAAAATAAATACCATATACCAATCCGAATTGTTCTTGAAAATGATCAAGTGTTTCACTCATAAATGTGTGCATTTAGAATATAACATACACAGTGACAAATAATTAACACCTACCCAAGTGTATAACAATTAATTTTCAAGTTAATTTTATCATCACACTACAATCTTTTGAATGTTTCATAAATATATGTCTCTATTTGCATGCAACTTGCCTTCTGCTATGTACTGATGTTACTAAAACCAAGAAAGAGACACAGCAGAAGTTATGTATTGCTTTCCCAAACTGGTGCATCTGTTCATTCTTAGGGACAAAACAGTCAGATGGCAGACACCATATAATCATCACTGTAACTTCACAATAAGGAAGCGCAGGCCTTGTAAGTGATTCCTGCAGTCTTCAGAACCAACAACTTAGAAAATAAATGTAGAAAGAGAACCTTGTTCTGTTTCTGTATGATAAAATAGGCCCCTATACGTTTTATTTCACCACAAGAGCATTTTTGTTTTATTTTTATTTCTTGTTATTAATGTTAATGAATTATAATGTCTCCTGTTGGACTGGAAAAGAGACTTGTTCTTTTTTTGCCCCCTTAGGTAAATATCACTCCACTCTCAAAACGGGTGATGTAACCTAGCTGAATGGGAAGATGTTTGATTTTGTGTACACTGTAAAGCAATCAGATCTCTTTGATATAGATATTCAAAGGCACAATAGGAAATAAGTAAGCAAAGACTAAAGGAAAATTTAGTGGAAGAATACAGCATAATCAAGACCACAGTTATGATCTTAGTTAAAATGCTAAATTTAAAATTTTAACATAAGCTCAAATTACAGAATGTTTAATTAAAACAAAATGACTGCCCGATAACAGTTGAAATTGTCAACTGATGATGAACAATTATATATGATCATCAACATTTTCCTTTATAACAATAGTATATACTGGGATATTAGATTATTAGGCTATTGGGTTGTTTGAAGGAGAAAAAAGTGTACAAAAAAGATGATTTAGAGAAACATATGTTCCAAATAAAAACAAGCATATATATGAGAAATAGACCTAAGGCATATTAAAAATATTTTAATATATATTAACCTACAAATTAACAAAAGAGAAAAAAAGATAAAAGTCCATAAAATTAATTTTGCAAACAGTAATGTTGCTATTAATTTAATAGTGCAGATAGGATTACTGATAAAATTTATAAAATATGAATAATTATACTTTAATATGCTAAATATGATCTAACTACTGAATAGCTGAAATTAAACTAGCAGTACACAGGTGGAAATACAATATTTATTATTAATACAATACCAATATAGTTGTGCAAAAATTGGTTAAATTAGGCAGTAATTATCTTACTATTTATTTTTTTCATCAGTGAGTTGGAGCCGTGAGTGTTCAAAAATAATACACAAAAATTTAGGACATATTTTAAATATGGTAAATATAGTTCAAATGAAAATATCTGTATATTGAAGAACAAAATTTATTTTTCTCGGTTTCTTAATTCATTTACATCTCTCAGCTAGCAAATTATGTCTGTAATATCTAGTTTTTGTGTCAATTTGATGCACCTGTGCGAAGGCAGGGGTGGCGGTCAACCCTATGATTAGGAAACCAACTAATGAAGTCTCCTTGGTTGGTGTGGCCTTTTGGGTGAAAGACAATGAGGAAAGCTGGTTCTTTGTCTCTCTCCTTCTCCCCACACCCCTTCACCTTCTGGACCCACTCAGCCTGTGGACTCTAGGCACTGTCACACACTGTCATGCTCCGTCTGACCTTGGATCCATAGGACTCTGGACCCACCAGCCTGGGATCTGCCAGCTTTTCCTCCCTGTTTCATTGGCCATCAGCTACAATGAGTCTGAGAGCCTCCAGCTAGCAACTAATCCATAGACTCGAGTTGGACTAGGCGTGGCCACTTTCTTTACAGAATCATTTTCTTGATACAAAGTTCCTTCTTACAAATATGTAAATGTCACTGGTTTTGTTTCTCTAAAAAACTAAGCCTAACCCTGTATAATTTCAACAAGAATTAAGAATTATATTTCTTTTTCTTATTTAGAGATTCCTTATCAACAGATCCATGTCCTGAAAACTTTGTTCCATCCCCATCATTATGATTGACTCTATTTTGAAAAGGCAACACTTCCCCAGTCTTATTTTGAGTGTCTTCTGGCAAGAAGTCCTACAATCCTCTGCTGCTCTTCAGACGGCTTTCAGTGTTGTTGTTGATTTTGTTTTGTTTTGTTTTTTAAGTACAGCGACTTCGTTCTTCCTACTAGTCTCTCAGTCTCTAAGATCCATGTATCTGTTCCCATTGGAGATTCTGCTGGTGTTTGCAATACTAGCATCCAGCAACACTAAGCTACCACAGTGTGAGAAATGACGAGAGACCATCATCGTAATCCGTGAGTTGATGGATTATTTTCAAGGGAATTATTATATTCACAATGTACCTATTTAAACCTTCATTAACCTGTGCCCATTTTAGAACTCAGGTAATGTTATTAAACAGACAAAATGTTAGTTTCCCACTTATCTGTTTGTTTGTTTTTTATTTAAGGATATTAACCTCAGTCTTATTTTCTCCTGTTTTCCAATTTCCAAATTTGAAGAATTTCTGACTGAACATAGTATCAGTAAACGTGACCACCTCCATGACATGTTTTTATTTTCCTCCCAATAATCTTCTATTATAATATACATCAACTTTATATTTTAAAGAAGTATTTACAATATTTGTAAAGACTTGTGCAAAGGAGTGATTGCATTCTATCATATTCACTTTCTTATCTCTCAACCACTTGAAGATTAGAAGCTCAAGTTTAAGCTCAATATTTTTCTGGAATGCTATTCTGGGAGAAATTTCCCATCTAAAAGTACAAGTGAGTTAACTTTGATTTGTCATGTTGTTATAGTTGTCCATGTTTTGTTTCAAGTACTTTACTCTCACATATTCACACTGCTTAAAAACAAAACAAAAACTGTTATTGAGCCATTTGAACTCATAAAACCCTGTGGGATAGGATTTAGCACCTCCTTAAGCTTTCCAGGATTGTAAATCTCTCCTGGAGCAGCCTGCCTCAACTGTCATATGGAGTGACCACTGGGTTTGAACCACACACCATGGAGTTATCAGCCCAAATACTTAACTCACCTCATGATTAGAGCTTCTCCATTAAAGCTTAGTACCTTAAAATGTGACTGATTTTTCAATCCTTTCACAGAGAAAACCACAGTCATTGATTTGTGTCTTATTTTTCTACATCTGCACTTATAATTTTACTGCAAGAAGTGCCTTTCTAGACAGCATTAAGTTAGCACATGTTTCTGTATTCCATATTTCTTTGTATCATAAACTCAATTTTAAACAGGATCTATAGGCATGTTTACAAGATGCCTGCTGCTTTATCACATTATTGAATTGTCACTGTAAAGCTTGCACCTGCCTTTCCACCTGTCCCTGAAATGTGTTTTCCACACTTTAAATACTCCGATAGAATACTGCAGGTCCTTTGAAGTTTACCAGTTATTCCAATTAAACTCAGGTATTTAAATGAAACCAGGAAATTCTCTGTGCAGGTGATTATATAGCTATATAAATATATTAAAATGAATTTTAATTTCTGGATATATATATGTATATATATTAACTATATATATTTTAATGTCTGGACTGGAGCCAGATGTTTAGAGACCTGGATGACAAATGCCCTGATGCTTACACAGCGCTGAGAAATAGCTGAGCTATATAGGATTGTTACAAATTTCTGAAAACACCAAGAAAAGGAAAAACTGAAATGTCTTACTTATAAATTATCACTGACATTATAATCATTCTGTAAACTCAAACTCTATGCCATCGAGTCGATGTGAACTCATAGTGACCCTGTAGGACAATATAGAACTGCCCCTGTGAGTTTCGAAGACGGTATCACTTTATGGGAATAGAAAGCCACATCTTTCTCTCCTCTTCTTTCTCCATTGATGGCTTCAAACTGCTGACCTTGGACTTAGCAGCCCGACTTACAACCATTATGCCATCAGGGCTCATTATTCATTCTGTGGGATGTATTAAAATTCTGATAAAATGATCTCATTAAAATAAACTTGCACGAATATTTTCTATGAAGAACCATATGCAAAACATGTTAATTTTAGATAATATGGATTAAAGTTAGAATAATAATCAGACTCTAAAGCTACTTGTCCAATATCACAGGTACTAGCAATTTTGGGCTATTTAAATATAAAATTTTAATTAAATAAAACTAGAAAGTAAATTTCTCAGTCATATTAACCACATTTTAATTAAATAAAACTAGAAAGTAAATTTCTCAGTCATATTAACCACATTTCAAATGCTAAACAGAGTCATCTATGTGCAGTATCACAAAAGTTATACTGGACAGCACTGGTAGAAAATTAAACACACTGTTATTACAAATGTCCAACTCTATACCCTCGGGAATATCTTGGCCACACTGGTTCCCAAGATGGGTTGTTTCCATGGGTGACTGAGTGGTCAGGGACCTAGACCACAATTAGGTTAACAAAGACCAATGTGTGACAATACCCAGCTAATTTTGCAACAACAAACTTCCATGCATAGCTAATATTTGACTTAACAATGATGAATTACTACACCTGCAACACCTCTACAAAGCTTAAGTTTATAAATTGCAGACTACCTCATTCTTTTGGGGAAACATAAGTGTAAAAATAACAGCTGAAAACTTGCAATCAAATTGGCATATGCATGAAGTAAATATCTGAACATATTATCACTGTGGTTACTCCTGGAAGCTCTGGTAGCACTGTCTTTAAAGCTTCTCAGGCGATAACAGGAGGTCAGAAGTTCTAACCCAGACAGCAGGAGAAAGTTGAGGAAATCTGCTTCCATAAATATGTATATCCTTAATATCTCCAAAATTGATGTGGGGATGATTATACAATTCTCCATGATATGATTAGATGATTGAACTATTCAATTACATGATATGCAATTTTCTTGCTAATAAAACTTTTGGATAAAATAAACTAAAATTAATAAAGCTAAAAACATACTAGGTAGGGAAGTTCTACTGACTTATAGGGTCACTATGGGTCATTATATTTTTAAATGCAGTGGAGCTATATTTATTTATTAAAAAGGCAAATCCATGTTTAAATTCCTAGCACAAGCATTTAAATCTATCATTGTGCATCAATCAGAATTTATTTTTCACACATGCCAGAAAAAATTCCCTAACACCATCAGAAACGCACGCTGTTGTTGTTGTTGATCTTAGGCGCCATCAATTAAGCTTAGACCCACAGCCACCCATGGACAGTAGAGTGATTGCCCATCTTTCGTCATCCTTACAATGGTTCCTAAGCTTCAGCCTAGGGTTGCAGTCACTGTGTCAGCCTGACCAAGCATGCTGTCCTGCTCCAGGGACTGATCTCACGTCACAATATGTCCAAAGTATGTAAGATAAAGTCCTACTATTCTTGCCATTTAGGAGCTTTCTAAGCCATACTTTTTCAAACACAGACAGGTTTGTCTTCTTAACAGTCCATGGTATTGTCACTATTCTTCTCCAGCACCACAATTCAAATACTCCAATTCTTTTATCAGTCTTCTTATCCAATGTCCAACTTTCACGTGCATATGAGACAATTAAAAACACCAATCCTCCGGGCAGGCACATCCTAGTCCTCAAAGCAGCATCCTTACTTCTCAACATAGCAAAGAGGTCCAATGAAGCAGATGTACCCAAATGCAACTTGCCCTTTGATCTCTCAACTGCTGCCTCCATGAGTGTTTACTGTGAATTCAAGCAAGACAAAATCCCTGACAACTTCAACCTTTCCTCCATTTATCCTGGCTTTTGTTACTTTTTGTTCTGGTCGTGAGGACTTTGGACTTCTTTACAATGAGCAGTAATCCATACTGAAGATTGCACTCGACCTTCATCAGAGGTTCAAGTCCTCTTCACTTTCAGCAAGCAAGGTTGGGTCATCTGCATATCACAGGTGGTGCCACATTCCTTTTCTTATATTCCAGCTTCTTTGATGATTTGCTCAGCATACAGATTGAATAAGTATGGTGAGAGGAAACAAGCCTAATGCACATCTTTCCTTATTTTAAACCATGAATTATTCTCTTGCTCTTTTCTCACAATTGCCTCTTACATATGTACAAGTTCTGAATATGCACAATGATGTCTTCTGGAATTCCCATTTTCTTCAAGGTTATCCATGGCGGGTTATGATCCACACAGTCTAATGCCTTGGCAGAGTCACGAAAACACAAGCAAGCACCCTTTTGACAGATATTCTCTGTTTTCAGCCAAGATACGTGTGACATTCGCAATGGTAACCGTTGTTCCATCCCCTATTCTGAACTCTGCCTTAACCTCGAGCAGCTCTGTGTCACTGTGCTGTCGCAACCATTGCTGGATGATTTTAGCAGAATTTTGCCTACATGTGGTAAGAATGATATTGCTCTATAATTCGAACACTCTGTTGACTCACTTTTCTTTGTAATGGGTACAAATATGGACCACTTCCAGTCAGTTGGCCAAGTACCTGTCTTGCACATTTCCTGGCATAGATGAGTGCTTCCAGGGTTTCATTAGCTGGCTGAAACATCTCCCTTGGTATCCTGTCCATTCCTGGGCCTTGTTTTTAGTTAATGCTTTCAATGCAGCTTGGATGTCTTCCTTCAGCACCATTCATTCTTGCTCTTATGTTACTTTCCATAGTGGTGAAAACAGTGTTGAAATATTTTGCTCATAGCATCTTTGACTATTGCAACTGGAGGCCTGAATGTTTTCTTGAGTTCTGTCAGTTTAAGATAATGGCGAGAGTGCTCTTCCTTTGTCCCTTCCCAACTCTAGGGCTTTTACATTTCGTTAAGCCATTTGATGTTGTCTTCTTGAGTGTTTGAAATGTTCTATTTGCAATGTTCTATTGAAATGTTCTATTCAGCCCTTTGAAATGTTCTATTCAGCTCTTTGACTTTGCCCTTTCTTCCATTGGTTATGGTATTCTATGATTATGAGTCTCTTCTGTCATTCACTTGGGTCTTCCCCACCCCGCCTTTCCTTACCAGAAATGCATAAAGTGGCATGTCTACAAAAGATAATGCTAATATCTACCTTGTAAAGGGCAACACATGGAGTCCTGGTGACAAGTGGGTACCTTGCAAGGTCAGCGGTTTGAAGCTACCTGCTTCTCTGTGGGAGAAAGTCAGGGTTTTCTATTCCCTCAAAGAGTTATATTCTTGAAACCTCACAAGGGCAGTGTGCACACAATGCAGACACGCATAGGAGGAGAACTGCCAAAAGTTTATAGAAATTTTTCCATCTTGTAGTTAAAAAACCATATTGTTTTGTGCAGTAGGATGTAGGAACTAAGCTTTATCCTCTGTACAAGATTTTCATTAAAAAAACAATAAATAGCTGCTGAGATACATAATGCTGCATTTATGTATCCATTGGTAATGAAACTTATGATTTTTAATTCAGTTTTGATTCAATCAAATTACAACTACAAGGACTAAAATTTTAAATTATATAATCAATATTATATCTATGGAAACATGATTATTTTACTGATTATTTTAATATGTCACCCATCTTTAATTAGAAAGCATGAAATGGAGTATATAATTGAAAATCAATATGAATAGGGATGGTTTTCATTCAACATAAAACTGCTAGATGCCAATATGCTATAATGTATTTTTAAGAAAATATTATAATGATAATGTATGTGAAAAATCATAATTTTATATCATGCGCTTAGTAAATTAATTCATTCTATCATTACTAAGGTTAGATTCCAAGCAGTAAGAACCAATCCATTTAAAATTTTGTTACCAACAATCTTTCTTCCACATGTAAACATAATTACAATTTTGATATATATATGCATACTAGTATGCATATATATCCTATATTTAGTAATGATTTCAATATAATATGTTTTTTATTATAAAATCAATTAATAGAAAGGTTTTCATTCTTTTCAACTCAGAAAACAAACAATGATCACACGTGAAAACATAAAAACCTTTTTTTTTATACTGGGTATGCTCTAGTTATATGCATATTCATACATATATAAATAGTATCAGTGCTTTTCATTACTATGTGTAATTTATGCCCCAACTATAGACAAGTATGATTTATGTTCTACAGTTTGAAGAGTACTTGAGTTTTCTTTTTTACACCCAATATATCCCACATGCTTTGCCAACTTAAGCAATCTTAAATGTATTAGAAAATTGTGTTATATTTTTGATGAAACAATTCTGAATTTTTAAAAATATTTTTATTATCCCAAATCAGAGGATCACATTCGTTTTATGCACCTATAGACTCTTTAATCACAATAGTTATGATGCTATCTACACTAATATATGTGAAAAAATTTATTTATTTACTGTTATTCAGGGAATAACAGAATGGTTCATTTTCCTCCTTTTATAAAAATACTCAAGATACATATTTAGTAAGAATGCTATTATCTAAATATTTTGCTTATTTATATTCACTAAATTGACAGTGATTAATATGGCATCTCTATATCAATTATTAAAATATTAAAGTTTTTGAAATGGTAAAGCTATAACATTTTAAAATTTATGGAGTTATTTTCTCTTTGAGAAAGAACTATAAAATCTTTCTCTCCTGTATTATATAATGAAGTAAAAACCAAAATGCATTGCTTTGCATTGCTAGATAAAAGTTGAAAAGATGCTTCCCCAAACTTAGAATGTGGCAATGTAGCATTAAGTGCAATAAAATTATGTGTTATATAAAAACAGAACTCTGATTTTCATATGAAAAAGATATTCATTAGGCAAGCAAGGCTAACAATAATTCTGAACATAATGTGAACTTTCCAAATGCTTTCTAAAGAGTATTAATTCATGGGGACTTATCACGTTTATTTCACAGACAAAGACATTCAGGCATAGATTGATACAACATCTTCTCCAAAATCTCACTGAAATTTACGTGGCTATAGGGACTAACATCCAGGAAGCCTAACCTTAGGGTCCATGATCAGAATTACTGCAGTGTATTGTCTCTTGGGAAATGCTTGGCTACGTCGCAGCTTTTAAAATTCAATGTAAATTAAAATTTTCAGTTACTTTTGCTGTAAGACAGTTTAGAGAGAGCAAATCCTTATATTGGACAAACATGGTTGATAGAAGAAACACACAAAAGATACATATTTCAGGAGGAAAAAAAGTTTAGAATTTCAAAATATAGAGTACAATTACTCACCCCCCTTTTTTTCCTCTTAAAGTCGGCCTTAAATTTTGCTGTTGATAGCTCTTAGGTGCTATGGAGTTGGTTGTGATTCATAGAGATGCTATGTAAGAGGAAACAAAATGCTTCTTGGTCCTGCATCTTTTGCATAATTATTGTGACATTTGATCCCGTTGTTGCTGCCATTGTGTCACCTAATCTTGCTCAGGGTCTTCCACTATTTTGCTGCCTCTCTAAGTTACCAAGCATGATGTCCTTCTTTTCCAGTAACTGGTCTCTCCTGATAACTTGTCCATGAGATGGAGGAGCATTCTAACTATACTTCTTGTAAGACAAATTTGTTTGTTCTTTTGGAAGATATTGGTACAGTCAATATATTTTCACCAGCACCATACTTCAAATGCGTTCATTCTTCTTCAGTCTACCTTACTTCAATGTCTCAGGTCACATGCATGTGAGGCACATGAAAATAACCATGGCTTGTGTCCAAGTTACCTTGGTCCTCGAAGTAACATTCTTTCTTTTCTACACTTTAGAGAGGTCTTGTGCTAGAAAATGACAGATTCAGCGGTAATGGCATTGCATTCTTCACATAAAGGACATTTCCAGATATGTCTTGAATTACAATGCTGTCTGTGATAGGATAATATTGATTTACACACAGAGAACTCCATTCATACAAGTATTATTCAAATGTATGCACCAATCATTAAGGCTAGTGATAAAGAAAATGAAAATGTACCAATGTCTCCAGTCTGAAATTGCTCAAACATGTAATCATGGTACATTGAAAACTGCGGCTTTTGGAAGGCAAATACTTGGGGGAAAGAGGAAGGAACATTAATGGAAAATTATGGCCTTACTGATGGAAATGAAGCTAGATATTTCATGATAGAACTTTGTAAGACTAACTCCTTCTTTATCGCACATTCCTTTTTTTAATAACACAAATGGCGACTCTAGCTGGAGTATACAGAGATCAAATTGACTGTATTTGTGGAACAAACAATGAAAAAAAAGAAGAAGACCTCTGGAAATCAAAAAATTCAAATTCTTATTAAGTTGTACAACATTCCTGCAACTTTATGGATAAGGGAATTAAAGCCAACTCATTTCTAGGTATTTTATATGCCAACTAAATGATAATTTCCTTGTCTCCTGGTGTTTTTGATATTAGAACTAATTAATTTGAATATAGTTTCTTTTCCAATGTCCCATATATAAACTCAAGTGAAAAAAATAAAACTCAAGCATACATATTTCTCTATTTTTTGAGCCCCACACCAGAAATAGCTAAATTAACTTTAAAGGAGTCCTTTTGTGGGTGAAAGGTGACATTGGAAAAGTAAATTCTATAAATGAAAGAATAAGAAAAATGATTTATTAAGGTCTGAGCTTTTGCTGATAAAATTGTTCCCTACAGGGATATGTGTTAATATTTTGATACTAACATGAATATATACTAATATTAAATGAATAAATAAATGAAAGATACTGGAACTAGGTATATTACTGTTAGAGTAAATTTATAGGTAAGAGGACAAGACTATAAGATGGACTATTTTAATGAATTAAAGATGAAAATAAAGATGGAATAAAGATGGAAATCCTCCTCATGTTTAGGGAGGATACAAGATGATGATGAGGAAATTGCATTATCTAGACCCTGTGCAACCAAGATTTGAAAAACCAAGTGACAGATACCAGTAACAACATTGGGATAGAGAGCAGCAGAATTCGATGAACCAGGTACTGGATATAGACCCAGTATAAATCAAGAAATCTTTTGACAGCATGCACATGTATTTGGAAGCATGCCACACCCCCAAGGAAAATTCCTTTCAATCGATTGCTTCAATATCGTCATCTGAATAAGGATGTTTCATCTTACCCTACTTTTCTTACAAGTAATTGGCTGCTCATAGCAGATCCCATTTTGGAGTTGGCTAGATTGTGTTAGATCACATCATTGGGGATTACTAGATTTTAGCAGTCAAACCACAAATGATCTTGGTCCAGCAAAGTTGACACAAATCTAACTCTGACACATACTATTACAAGATATTAGTAACTGGGGAAATTGGTTATGGGATATTTGAGAACTTTCTGCATAACTGGCTTAATATTTCAATAAAACTTAAACTTCCCTAAAATGTCATTTTTAATATTATCCTGTGGGTTAATGGCATCATGAAATCACATTACCCAGGGTGAGATATGTATTTCTAGCATTTTAAATTTTAACTAGAGATGTGTTTATTAATATAAATAATAATGTAACTACTACTTAACTATAGTGGAGACAGAGTCTTGGTGACATGGTCAGTTAACAACAAGCTCAGCAGTTAAAGGCCACCAGTCACTCCAAAGAGAAGGATGTGCCACTCTGCTTCTGTACTGAAGAACCCAGTCCGTAAGTTCTACTCCATTTGAGAGAGGAACTGCGGGGGGGGGGGGATTCTTTCTTTATATTTAACACTTGAAACTTTCATTAGGAGTTACTTTCCAGGATATACCAGATCCGACAATAAATTTGAAGACTGCACTATTGTGTATATAAATAATTAGGATAGTGATTCAAATCTACCAGCTCTTCTGCAGGAGAAAGATGAGGTTGGACAGTCTGTTCCTTTAAAGATTTATAGCCTTAAAATCCCTTTGTGAGGTCAAGATGAGTTGGCATCGATTCATTTTCAAATATACATATGCTCATATTTTGTTATATTAATCATTTATATAAGAAAGATATATTATCAAATATACTCTCAGAAAAGTGGTTTCACAGTTCTCTTTATTGCGTCTCTTGCTCCCTCCTCAAATCCTTTTCTGCCTCTACCTTCCTTCCTCCTTCTTGCTGTTTATTATATGGTCAGGAATGAGATTAGTAAAATGATGAGTACTAAGGTTTAATAAACAATTTTTAAATTTTTCTGAATGTCTTTGAAAGTAAAGCAAAGTAGAAATTAATGGGAAAATTAGCCAAATTAACAAGAAAATCAAGAGAAAATATATTTTTAGCTTCCTCCATATGAGAAGAGAAAAGAAATAAGCAATTGCAATGCAATCGACTATTTTAGAAGTATACTTTTCATTATTTTCCAGAAAAATATAACATTTCTGGTAATAGCTTATTATACATTTGGGTATTTTGGTATATGTTGAGAGAGAAATTCATTTGTATTTCCTGTCACTCACATGCACACTGTCCAGGAAATGTAAATGAGCAAAAGAGAGTCCTTGCTGAGGTTGTTGGAGTTAGTCTACTGGGTCCTTAGAGAAGTTTCTCATTCTGTGGAGGTATGCATTTCTGATGTCTTTGATTTTCTGGTCTTTTAAAGCTCTGTAATAGCAATAGAAGTTAATTTGTAGAAAATGGATAGCAATGCAAGTAAATACTTCCATCTGACAGCAATGCAAATTAATGTCTGGTAGAGAAAATACACTATTAAAGATCAAATTCTTCTTAGAACATCCTGCTCTTCTAAGTTTGGATATATTTGTTCTTTGATGACCTTTGTAGTTTTAGATTTTGCATGTTAGGTTTCTAAGTTACCTTGTGTTTTTTTCTTTTTTAATACAGTGTGAGATATGGGTCTTCTATTTTACTGCATATGACTCTCATATTTTACCAGGTCTATTTCTTCCTAATTTAATGGATTTCAGCCCTTCATTGAAACATGGTTTAGGAAAATGTTTCAAACATGTTTACTTTTTATTTGTATGAAATTCATATTTTTACTTTTTTCATAATTTCAAATTTATAACAGAAAGTGTTTGACCCTAAATGCTATAAATATAAACTTAAATCATCTCTTTAAGTAAAAGAAGAGGAAATACGATAGAACACATGATCTCTTATCACTTACAACTTTTTTGTATAAAAGTATACTGCATTGTTTTAAAATCCACAGAAGTAAACTTAATTATTTTACCTACATTAGGAAACATTGCTCTAGCCCCAAATTGTTCTGGCTGAAGCCAGGATAGAATTCCTTCAGGTCAATCCCTACTGAGGAATTCTTTGGGAATGCTCTCCCCAAATTGAATGGGACCTCACAACAGATACTAGGATTCAACCAATAGCAGTTCAAGAAGAAATATAATATCTTTTAAATTTCTGCATCTACCTAAAATTGAGACAACACAAGAACTTTGAGAATTAGAGGGTGGTTGGTATTTGGCACATACAAGAAAATTCTTCAAAGGCATCATGATAACCAACTAAACTCTATTACATATTAAAATAAATAACACTATTTAACATATCTCTCATATATAAAATGAATTATATCTAATATGGAAAATAAAATGTTTCAACAAGCAATGATGCTCAAATTATTATATCATAAAACTCAATTGATAACTTTTAAAATTAAACTCTCTTAAAAGTAATATAATGATTTTATAGATGTCTTTTTACTTTCTAGGTAAATTTTATAAGAAATTTGCAACTTTAATCAGGAAGCATTTCTTTCACACTGATGTGTAAATACCTCTTAGTAGGCATCATTGAAAGATTTAAAAATAAAGTCATTTTGTGTTTTGAGTGACATATTTAATGCTTTTGAATATGATCAAGGACTACAGAACTAACTGAAGTAAAATGTATGAAACTTTAAAAGAATGTTAATTAAGGGAAATGATCTAAAATTAGGAAGAGGGCAATAAGTAAGTATAAGCTAATGGAAAACATTAAACATTATCAGAATTAAATTAGTTACGTGTCCGTATAAAGATTGTCTGTGAGACATCAAGGGGAACTATGCTAATAACGATATTGGCATCTAAAGTTAAAAGGCATTTTCTTAATGTCCCTAACATTCCATCTAAATAATGAGGTAATGGAAGCCTAGAGTAGCTTGAGAGACAAAAAACGGAATATGTGTAACCTTTTCACTGAGCTCTCCTTTGGTGGAATTAAAAGTCACAAAAGTCAGTGCTGCATCCATCAGTGAGTGCCTCTGCATGCTCATGGACACTGCCTCTCCTCCGCACTTCGACGTTAGTCTGTACCCACTTCATGGTTTAAGCAGTGTAAATACAAATAGTACTCACAAATACAGATCAACGTTTCCATCAGACACATTATTAATTATTCACTAAACGTAAAAGAAGCAAGTTTCATTGCATTCCTTATGGCAAGGGACCTAGTCTAACAGGATACAAAGGGACTCCAAGTCTCCTATCGTTTCTCTCTCCAGCAGTGAAACAGAACGCCAGCCTACTCACTGTTTCTGATTGGCTCGGCAAAGGGAAATTCAAGGAACAAGTCCGTATATGTCAAAAGGATAGAGGCAGAGTGAAATTTGTATGCTGAGTAGCACGAAGAGAGTTGTCACAAGTCGTAATTCGACCCAAGCTCACATATCACTCACGAATTACTCTTAATGTAACTCTTCCGAGCCTTTCATGTAAACGGCATCTGATTATAAAGCATTCAGGGAGCTTCTCCTGCGGCAGAGGAGAACTGCTGCTTGCTGCTTTCCAGGCTATGACCTTTCAGAACCAGATCGTCAGATCTGTCCTGCAACATGCCACGGACTTGGCTCCCATCACCAATCTTAACCCCCTGCATGAAGGTGTCGTCGTCGTGAGCTGAAATCTACTGACAGTGACTAACAATACTCACCACTTTGAAAGGTTTAAAATGAATAGATAAAGGTTAAAACACACTCATTTTTTTGAAGTTAATATTCATATTAAAACAAAGGTCCATAGTGAAGACATTTATAGACTTCACTGTCTTTTCAATTGTGGCAGTTATATATCTTTGGTCAATTTGAGAGTTGAAGAGTAAAGGTGTGGAGTTTGGTCTGTCAATCCTTTGCAGCTTCATGACTTCATTTGGAAGCCCTCAGGAGATAAATAGCTCACTGGAGGTGGGACACATGCTTACTCGCAGTGGGATGTGCTTGCTGATAAGACACGAGGAGCTATTCTAGAGTCCTGGAGCTAAAGGAGCCACTTGGCGGCCCCTGCCAGCACTGAGAGGCTTCCACTGCCACTGGATCTACAAGGCTTTCCACCCACTAGCCTGCCATCTTTCTTCCTGCATTTGGTATCATTGCTTGTGTTGTGTACGTCGGAAGAAGAATTTTTAGACTGGTAACTGACATATGGGTTAATACCAGATTTACAGACTTGATCTGGACTGGACTGGGATGTTTTCTCAATATACAATTGCTCCTGATCTAAAGCTCTTTCTTATACACATATGAGTGTCTCTATGAATTTGCTTCTCTAGTCTACCCAGACTAACACATTGATATACTTAGATGTATTCCCAGCACCCGAGAGGGCACAATATGGTTTATTAAAAAACAATTCACCATACCTGCCATGGTTTTATCTCAGGAAATCTTTATCAATCAGTTGCCAGGTCTGAGCTTCCTCCAGATGTTTTGCTGTCTCTTCCTCCTTCTGAGGAACTGTTACTGTATCTCTTCATTTGATTGGCTACTTTTCCCACGTTTTTTGTCTCAGAATAAAAACCAAGTCCTCCAGGGGCACTTTTAGCCACCTTGTCATAAGTAGGTGTCTTTGTTCCTGCATCCCATGTATTTCTTCAGCGACATTTATCTCTATTTGCTTCGTATTGTCGCTGTTGGGTGCCATTGTGTCAGTTGTGACTCAAGTCAAGCCCTCGTACAACAGAATGAAGGGACCCCAGTCCTGTGTCATTCTCACGATGCTTCTGGTTGAGCCCATCATGCAGCCATGTGTCCATCCATCCTGTGAAGAGCTTTCCTCTTTGCCCCTGCCCCTCCAGTGTCAGCCTCACCCTTCATCAGTCACATACTTTTTTATAACTTGTTACTAATGGTGTTTTTGCCATTCAGCACATCCAGTCAAAATAAAATTGTACAAAATATACACTAACTAGGTTATATTTTTCCTCTTTAGGTAAATAGGATACTTCTCCCCACGCCACTTTGCCCTTAATTTATGGACTATGCATGAGTCAGTTATTGGTAAAACACTAGGTTTAAACATTAGGAGTTGCTTTGCCAATTTAATTAGTTGTGAAACTTAAATCCATTTTCAGAGTTGGGGCACTTACCCTCATAGCAACCATGTGTATAATGCACGAGATTTCTTTCTTTTCTTCCCCAGCAACTACTTCTGGTTTACTCCAGCAGCCTCTGAGAAATTTACCACCTGTAAAATAGACAGTGACAATCATATCTGAAAGCTTATCTTTCCCATCAGTTTATGTGAGTTGATCAAATTGGTAAAAGTTTGCCTTTAAATGCAAAGACTGTTTTCCTCAAACAGAGTGTTCTCCTTTTAAAATGCTGTAAGGCAATACTTTATTTTCTAACCAGAAGGTTCAGAGATGCTGAATCAATCGGTTATGTTTCCATACAACTAAAAAGAACCCCCACCCACCCAGCCAGCTGTGGAATTTGATGTTCCTATTTACTTCCTGTTTTTCCTGTAGAGAGAAATATGTTAAGGATGTTTCCCAGTCTCTCGGGAATGCTAGTGTTCCCGAGGGCTGTTGGCTGCACCTGCGCGGTGGCCAGCAGGGCTAGCTCAGAGCGCTCGAGCCGGCGAACTTGAGGGTGGCTTTCACCGGATGTGATTTTTGATAGGAAGATAGAGAAGGCACAGATAATCAAGGCGAGGAAATTGAACATTAGCTCTGGTTACAGTCATTCAGGCATCTCCCTCTGAGAGTAAACACTTACCACTTTCTACCCTGGAACTAAACTGTGGTGTTATCTGTGAATACTTTTATTTCTGACTTTTCAAGAGGCTGAGTAACTTTACCTGGTTTACAAATGTATTGAGGCCATATACTTGAGGTCTTTGAGCACTTATTTTTCCCCTTTATATTATTTATAATATCTAATTTTCCCAAAACAAACTGTAGCTACAGGTCTATTCCGATAATGTGTTCAAAGTACATGAGGAAAAGTCCCAATACTCTTTCCTCTAAGGTTTATTCTGGCTGCCCTTCTTGCAAGATAGCTTTTTTGTCTTTTTGGCAGTCCAGGGTATTCTTCAATAGTCTTTTAAAGACCCAGGTTCAAATGCACAGATTTGTCTTCTATATTCCTTATTCAATGTTCAACTTTCACACGCATATGAGGTGATTTAAAATACTATGGTTTGGGTCAGGCACGTCTTAGTTCTCAAAGCAATATGCTTGCATTTCAACACATTAAGGAGGTCTTGTGTAGCAGATTTACTCAAGGCAATGCATCCCTTGATCTCTCGACTATTACTTCCAAGAGCATTGATTATTTATATGTCGTTAAATTCTTAAAAATTCAATGTTTTTCTCTTAAATAATATATTTTTGTTCCAATTGTGAGGATTTATTTTTTCCATTGAGTTGTAATTTATACTGAAGACTACAATCCTTGATTTTCATCAGTAAGTGCTCCAATTTCTCCTCAGTTTCAGCAAGGAAGGTTGTGTTCTGTATATTCCAGGTTGTTAAAAAACCTTCAACCAATCCAGATGTCACATTCTTCTTCATATAATCCATTGTGGATGATTATGTGCTTAGCAAACCGATTGAAGAAGTATGGTAAGAGAAAACAACCTGTGTACATTGCACATCTTTCTGATTTTAACCCATGCAGAATGTCAGTTTTTCTGTTTGTACAACTGCCTCTTTATCCATATCCATCCGCATTCAAGACAGCTCATAATTTGTTCTAATCCACACAATCCAATGCCTTTTAACAGCCCATGAAACACAAGTTAATATCTCTCTGCTATTTCCTATTTTTAGCCAAGATCCAACGGTTCTCAGCAATGATAGCTCTTGTTTTACAACCTCTTCTGATTGAACTTTCGGCAGTTCTCCGTCAATGTACAGCTGCAAACTTTGTCAGATGGTCTTCAGCCAAATGTTACTTATGTGTAGCATCTATGCTACTGCTCTCTAATTGGAACATTCTGTCCGGTCACGTTTCTTTGGAATGGGCAAAATTATGGATCTCTTTCAACTGTATTCCATGTGGAGAAGTCCACATGTGTAGTCACGTTTAGGGTTGCTGAACAAAGGTAATCATAATGAAGAAGTCACTGGCTTACAAAATTCTACCATGACATCTCCAGCTTTCTTTTCTTCTATCACAAGTACTATATATGTGAACTACTGTTACTTCCTCTTTGTTTCCAACATTTTCATTTCAGTTACCAATAATCATCAATGTTTCTTAATTGCATGTTTGATCAATTTCAAGGCATTGCTAGATTTCAATAGCTTTAGGGTTCATGTATAAATTAGAAAACTGATTGTATACACTAGATTCTTTTTATACGGAAAGCCATTATACTGTCACAGAAAGCATTGTACTTCAAGATAGATCTTGAAATTGATTTTTTTATGATGAATGAAAAGCAATTGCTCATGATTGTGTCACTCCTGGCAGAGTAATCTATGCGATTTTCTAATTCAAAATAGCCAGCATCCGTCTATTTCAACTCACTAATGCTTAGAATATAAATGCTTAGGCAGTAATTTTATTTTAATTTTCCTAAACTCATACTTTGTACATTTCAACATCCAATTAGCCATTTATGTTTGAAGCTTTCTATTTTCATTTTGAGTCATGCCACATCACCAAATGAGCGCTTTACTCCTGTAACCGTCCTCCAGCTGCATCACTATGGTCACCTCGACTCAGAGAAAGGAGCCTTTCCTCAGTCATATTTTGAGTGTCTTTGGCACTGCCTGAGGCATGACTTTATATGCTCGCTTTTTTGAAGAATTTGCAGATCTTCATGTGATCAAAGTCACATTTTTTTTCTGGCTACAATACATATATCTTCATTGTTCACAAACAAAGTTAATTACCACAATATTTATTTTGGAAAAAAATGTATTTACTACCAATATATTAAAGTGAGATGATTTCACATAATGATCTTGGTTTGGGGCTTTACTTAAACACCTGAAATTTTCATTTCACAGATATGGCATTTATCAAAGAATAATTCAATTGAATTGAATATATGTGAATGAGCATGTACTTTCTGATCAATAATATATATTACACTTTCTTCTCTCTCTGTGAAATCAAAATCTGAATAAGGCTCATGTTTTTTGTATTTGTTTGTCCATTTATTGTATAGGACTGATTCCTCCAATATAAGAAAGTTATCTAAATTTTTGCCATTATAATACTTTAAATCAATGGCTTCCAAGTAGTATACCATCAACATACTTTCATATTTATGATTTAAGTAGATCAATGAAAGATCAAACTAATGTACTAATCTAAGAAACCTGTGAGGAATATATACTAAATGACAGGCTGGTAAAACTGGGTAGAACAGTTCACGTTTATAGTGTGCTGTGCCAGTATAGATTTGACTGCTGACTGCAGGGTCTCTGATTCAGACCCAATGATGACCGATGGAGATACATGCTCCCTTAAAGATAAAAGTCTTGGAAGTGTCACTATAAGTGGGAAAAGTTGAAATCAACTCGTTCGCACTGGGTTTTGCGGGTATTTTTTGTTGCTTACGGAAACAAATCAAGCTTGCCCTTCTGAGGCCTGGTAAAATCATCATTCATAACTTTTCCAACTATACTCTTCCACTTTCCTTACAGATAAGGGAATTTTGCATCTTGCTAGCCAAAATATTGCTTAACTATTTATTTTGTTTAAAATATTTATATATTTTTCCTTTGATTTTTGAGACAGGAATCCCATTATGCTGTCCCCACCTGATTCTTAGCAGGATCTCTTTTTTCTGTATGCTGCATATAAAACACATGAAGTTCTCTACAGGAAGAAGATGCAGTCATGTTGCCCAAAAGATACAGAGTTTTTAATTTCTTTATAAACCGCCTCTTCAGACTATTAAAACATATACCCTAAACAGAAATAAAATAAATATTAGACCAATCTCAGCAGTAATCAAAGTGTATTATACAAAGAATTGGTTTAAAATTATGTACCCAAATTAATCTACACTCTAGAGCTGTTATTCTCATAGTAGGAAGTTTAGATCAACTGACGTTGTATTACATGCACTGATTCCTGACAATGCCAATTACTCCTAGAGAGCTTTATCTTCATTCAAGATGTTAAGACAGAAAATGATTATATCCACTTAACAAGCATCTACTAGATAGAAGGCACTGTGTCATGAATCAAAACAGCAAAGGTGAACAAGAAATAGATGCTCCTACTCTCGATATCAAAAAACTCACTTGTAGGAGAGCAGAAATGATTATGAATATGATTAAAGTATATGATCCAGCATAATGTTACGGGCATTTTTGACATTTTTAATAGGAAACTAGAAAACAAAATGTCTTTAGTGAAAACAGCATAAGCAAATATGGAAATGCAAAGACGGTACAGAAATTCAAAGATGAGGGTGAAGTGTTGGCAAGATGTGGCAGGATTGTTCAAGTTTGAGATTGACCCAAAGCCTCAGTGCCTCCAAGCAGGGGCCTGTGGGAACAGTGGTGGGATCCACTCTTACTCAGCTAGCAAAGTGACAGTGTTCAGCCACTTAAAATATCTCCTCTAGAAGAATTTCATGTGAAAGTCTACTCCATTATAATGTTTTGTCGTCTTGAACTGCCCTTTGAAATTTTGTGTTCAGCTCTTTGACTTCATTATTTCTTCCATTTGCCTTCATGACTATGATTGAGTTTCAGAGTCTTTTCTGACATCCTCTTAGATATTTCTTTTGTTATTGTCTTCGTAATAACCCTTCACTTTCTTCATGGGTGGTAATCTTGATTCTCCCACAGTTAATGTGTCTGATATCATTGGTGTTCACTAATGAATGATGCGCTTCAAGCTGTTCTCAAAATTCCTATTGGATATCATCAAGGTTGCATTTTGGCCTTTGCGGACTTGTTTTAATTGTCTTCAACTCCAACATGAACTTCCATATAAGCAATTGATGATAGGTTCCATAGTTGGTTCCTTATCTCATTTTAACTGTTGATATTGAGCTTCTTCATTAACTTTTCCCATGCTGCATTTGTTCACTTGTATACTCGTGTCTTGTGCACTTGAAAAAAAGTTATTTGCAATGAAGTCGTTGATCTTGCAAAATGCTACCATGCTATTCACAACTTCATTGCTATCACCAAGATCTCATTTTCATCTACTGTTCCTTCCTCTTGGTTTAAAATGTTGCCTTCCCAACACCAATAACCAATGCGTCTTGATTGCATGCTTGTTCTAGTTCAGACAGAAGATGAGAAAATTCTTCAATTTCATCATCAGGCATGTAAAGTCTAAATTAACGTTCTCTACTTTATTTCTTTAGGGGCCCTTGTGGCTTAATGGTTCCACGTTGGGCTGCAATCCCCAAAGTCAGTAGTTTGAAGCCACCAGCCACTATATGGGAAAAAACTAGGCTCTATTTCCATTAGTAGGTCAAGTCTTGGAAACTCACAGGGGTAGGTCTACTCTCTCCTATAGGGTCTCTATTGAGAGGTGGAAAACAGAGATGTAGAGCAGAGGTAGAATTCAGCCAGGAATGTGAAGTTGAGAAAGATTTTATTGAGGCAGGGAAAGAACTCCCAGGAGGGTAGTGTGAGCAGAGAAAGGGATGGGGGCATCTTGAGCTCCCAGGCAGGTTCCATGACCCAATGAGTTAGGTCAGGGAACTCGCGCCTGGCAGTAAGCCAGTGGGGCATATGTAGGGCTTGAGCCAAGGATATACATACTGATAAGGGGAAGGAAGGTGCTGCCATTGCATGGTCTGAGTGAGGATGTGGTCTGTGAGTAAATCATCTTGTTTTTCCGCAGACCCGCTTCCTGGAACTCTGAGGAAGGTGCTGTACAGACCCAGCCCAGAGAGATAAGCTCCTTGGAATGCTGGAGGCAGGGACTGCACAGTCCAGCTCTGACCTTGAGAGGTGTGTGGGGGGGGGGAGGGCCACACAGTCCAGAAGGTTATCTTTTGGAAGAGTTGTGGGAAGCAGCTGCATGGTCCAAACCTGGCCCAAGCATCCATGAGTTGACATCTACTTGATGGCAGTGATTTGGGGGTATTTTCCTTCATTATTTGATATCTCTGGTTCTAATATTCATTGGGGTAGCTGCATAGAGATTCACAGGCTAAAATCATGATGAAAAGGTTTATTAAATAAGTTAATTAACAAGTAGAAATGACAGTGAGAAATGCTCAAGGTCATTGTTTACTAAGCAAAGTTAACAGTTTCATGTTTGCCAAAATATGCCCAAAGGGCATAACACTGCTATAAGCCTCAACAGGATGTTCAGCTCAAGCTCACTGGGTCAGCAAATTCAACTCCTCCAATTAAATCCCAGAGGCACTCCAAATTCGAAATCCAGCCTCCTGAACAAAAGTACTCTTCTTATCTTGCTCTGTGGGTTAGGAGGTCCAGCAACTTATTCTATTTCTGATTTCATTGCTGCTCCTCTGACTGTATAGCTGTCATCTGATCCAGAAGGCTCACTGGCCTGGAATCTTGGGTCCAGGGGATGCGATTCAATCCTGGCTCTTGCTAATAATTAGATCATTATCTCCCGTTTCTCAGAGGGCTCATTTTTTACCCAGCAGCATAGCACTCTAAGGAATCATCTTCACAATGCCAGATGAAACTTTTCAGTGTTTTTCCCCACCTTTTTACAAGACCCAAGCAGGGAAAGGCCATTTTGGGGGAGTTAAAGACTTCGTCTAGAAGAGACACCTTCTACAATTCACTGCCCTGCAACTAGACTTAGCTGATGGTGCATGCATTTGAATAATAGTTATACTGAGTGAATTTCATTTTATATGTGTAGATATTATTCTATCACACCTTTGTGTTTCAAGATAGATCTTGACATGTGCTTTTTGATGCCCAATGTGAAACCATTTCCCTAGAGTCTATCATTCCGTGCATAGTAAACCATATGGCTACCCCAGTCCGAATGACCAATGTCATTCCATTTTAGCTCCCTAATTCCTAGGATATTGATCTTATGTGTTCCATTTCATTTTTCACAGCACTTAATTTTCCTAGATTCATATTCATACATTCTAAGTTCCAATTATGAATAGATGCTAGCATCTGTTCCTTTTTGTAGGGAGCCATGCCTCATCAACAAAAGGAAGTCCCTAAGGCTTAACTCCTTAAATCTTTACCCATCTGCATGATTTGGCTGCTCTTCCTCAGTCATATTTTGAGCGCCTTCTGACCTGAGGGGCCAAACTTCTATAGCACTATCTCTGACAATATCTTGATGAACATATGAGGTAATCAGTGGCTAATTTCTCTAAGATGGACAGCTTTTTCCTTCTTCATAGTCTGTTATTAGTCTAGAAGTTCTGCTGCAACCTTTCACTTTGGATGACCTTGACGGTATTTGAAATACCTGTGACATAGCTTCTAGCATCCTGACAACACACAAGTCATCACAGTAGGACTAATTGACACTCAATATGTATAATATACCACATAATATATAACATATATACACGGGTACATACATGCATATGAGAAACAACATAAATTAGTTGTATCTATACTTGTACTGCTAACCTCAAGATCAGCAGTGTGAAACCACCATGAGAAAAAGATGAAGCTGTCTACTTCTTTAAAGAGTTACATCTTGGAAACTACAGAGGCAGATCGACTCTGTCTTAGAGGCTTATTGTAAATGGGAGTTGACTCTATGGCCGTGAGTTTGGTTTTGGATATTTATTAATGTACTCACTCCCTGTCATCAAGTCCACTCTGACTCCTAACCAGCCTATGGAACAGGAAGGACTGACCTGACTCTGAGGGCTCCCTAGACTTCAGTTTTTTATGGATATAGAAAACCTAGTCTTGCTGTCTTTTGGGGAACTGGTATTTTTTTAACTACGGACCTTGTGGCTAGGAGCCCAATGCATAACCACTCTGTGACCATTCATTTGTGGTCTTTCTCTTATCTGACACATTAAATACGGTATCTAACCACTTCATTGTAACTATTGTGTTGATTACTAAAGTAATGCAGAATTTTAAAATATTTCATTTCATTTTAGAAATGTGTGCATTTTTTCCATTGCATACTCAGAGTTATAAATTTTTAATTCTATAAAAATCTGATCCCATTGATTTGAACTCATAGGAACCCAATTCCAGGTTTCCAAGCATGTAAATCTTTATGGGAACTGGGAGCCTCCTCTTACTCACTAGTAATGGCTGGAAGCTTTGAACTACTTACCTTGTGGTCAGCAACCCAGCAACTTATTCAGAGGACTACTAGGGATTTTTATAATTCCAAAGAGTGTCTTTATATAGTTAACATGTGAACACATTACTTAAGGTGCTCTGCAATTTTCTAAGCTCATTGTTTTAAGTGGAGGTATGTTTTCTCTTGATGGTTCAAAATATTCACATATTTGAGAAGCCTTCCGGATCAAATTTTATTTTACTTGGTGTAATCTGTCTCCCCTATGTTTATTTCATTGTTGAATTTTTTATTGTTTTAAATTAACGTAGGCAAGATCTGATTTAACTCACATCATATTATGCAAAGAATATTTCATGAAGCAGTGTTTTCTTTATAATGTAGAAACTTTTATGTAGAAATTTAAAAATTTTAAGAGTACTCATAAAATCACTGTCTGATAGAGATGAGAATAAAAGAGAGTAGTTTCTAAAAATAGCGGGAGAGATAATTTCCAGTAAAATGTGTGCTCAGTAGTTTCAATACTGCACAGTGGTAAGATATGATGAACAGAAAATGAGGCCACTGAATTGGGACTAAGGAACATTCTCTTTTTATACTAATTAACAAAAAATTATAGTTATGAAGACTAGAAGCTTGAGTGCAAATGAGTAGGTTCTCAGCTGTTAACCAAAAGGTTGAACATTTGAATCCACCATGAAGAAAGATTTAGTGATCTGCTTCTATAAATATTTCAACCTAGAAATTGCTTTTCAGCAGGTGTATTCTCTAATGGGAGGTGGCTATGAATCGAAAATGACTTGCTAGCCCCTAGCAACATCACCCCCTAAAACAAAAGTGTAAGCAGATGTTGCAAATACACATATATATATTAATTTATTTTGTTTTCAATCCAGAATATGTATCAAACATATACTTGAAAAGCTATTTTAGAATATGCTGATGACAGGTGAAAATACTTCACCATATGAACAAAATTCTATCTACCTTGAACAGATGCTTTTGCATCACCTAGTCCTATAATTTTGTTTTTCACGCTCTAATTCCTTCAAGTTAATGTCAGTGCAAATTATTGGTGGGTATGTAGAGCACAACTGAATTAAATAAATTATAGATTTTTAGTGTAGCCAATCAAATAGAAGAAAGATTATCTTACTTTTTTCTAAAATATTTTGGACTTTACATTTCCATTTGTTTATTACTCAAGGTTGTGGATGTGTGTTTCTCTTCTCTATTGTGTTGATATAGGTATTGAATTAATCATGCAACCAGTAAAAGATCATTGGGGGGAAACACACTTTCAAAATTCATTTCTTTAGATGTTTTTATTCATTAAAAACTCAATCATATTGAATTTTAAAAACTATTTTTATACATCTTTATTCATTAGTAACCTGATCTTATCACATTTTTAAAGCTTTTTTTATATCTTTATTCATTAATAATCCCATCTTATGACACCGCAGGGAAAACTTACAGGTTTCTTTGAAACATGAAAGGAGAGCCTTAGGAACAAAGAGCACAGATGGTCTTGCATGGTTATGCATTTTAGGGCAGGCAGTTACAATGAAATGGCCACGGCTTATAAGATTCCTAGATCATTTTAGTCATGGTTTCTGAAACACCTCAAAAGAAATATTTTGGCCTATTTAAAGAACAGGAAATATTTGGAATTCTTTTTTTGAACTTAAATCAGTGGAACTAAAACCAATTTTGAAGCATTTGTTATTTGATTCTCCAAGGTGAAAGACACTTTTACAATTTTTGCACAAGAAAGTTCTTTTATTGTTATACTAAATTGTATTCTATAAATATCCAAAACAATAGACAGATATGTGGCTAATATGTCTCATGAGTGTCTGTGTGTGGTGTGGGCTGAGAAACTTGGAAAGGGCTAGAGACCTAAGGTAAGCATCAGAGAGACAGACAGACAGAAAAAAGCTATTGAAAAGAAAAAAATGGGATATGCAGAGGAATATGTCATTTGTTTTAGACTATAGTTTAAGATATATTATGTTTCAGTATTGTCTTACAGAAAGTGAGATTTTAAACTTGTTTTCTTTTAATTTTAACGTGAAATTTGAATATCATTTTGCAGTCTTAACAAGAATGCAAGGATCCTCAGTGGTACTGATTACAAACTCAACTGGAAGCCAGTAGGCACTTTGGAGAAAGGACTGTTCCTTTAAAGACTGAACGTCTCTGAAATCCAAAGAAATGATTATGTTCTGTCCTGCATGGTAGCTGTGCGGCAGGACTGGCTTGGGGGCAATGGGTGGGTCTCCCAGAACCCAACAGACCATGGTGTACTATATGCCTACACTTTTAATATGTAAATCATTTTTCATGTATTCCAGAAGATCAGTATTAGTAGGATGTATTATTCCATTTTAATACAGCTTAAAAAAAATCTGATTAAAGACAAACACAGTTTTAGAGGCGAGAAGCCTATAAAACAAATAGTATTTCTCAGATCCAGCTCTATTTCTGTTGCCATCTTCTCTGAGGCATGTTTTACATGATCTTACTATACTATTGTCCCCCAATATGTATTCTTATATTTCTAAATAATGTTTATATTGATTTTCCTCTCTTTTTCTTTGTTTTAGTTTTTCTTTAATATTATAGACTAACTTTATACTAACCCTTGTACTGGTATATTCATACAATTTTCAATAGCTTTGTTCCATTACTTTATTCATCCTGAAAGACATATTATAATAATGAAGGTTTGTTTTTAATAATAATTTTCAATTTCACTTCCCTTATTCTTTTATTTTAAATAATTATTCATCATCATTATGCATTAACCCTTTGACAATGGATTACTGTTCTATCAGTTGTTATATAATGAAGCTAATATTGATGCTATTTTCCAAATATTCTTAATAAAAAATTAACAATTCAAAAATCCAAACAAAGAAAACTAATACAATAAATAGTAATGCAATTTAGCTAACATTATATTAGCTAAAATGTATTTTGTAGAAAAATTATTATATATTTCAACAAGAATTTTCTAATTAATGATTCAGCATTACTTTAGTTCAACAGTATTCTGTTTTCCTACTAATTAAGAAGGCATCTCTAAATCATATCCAACAAATTTCATGCACATTTTCTTTTATCTTAGCATCTTGGTGAAAAGAAAGGGTGGAGAAAGTCATAGAGGATTAAATTACACTATAAATGTTTACTTTCCCCTCTTCTCCAACCAACACTCTACCTTTGCCTGCGTGTCCCCCTGTGGTGAATTCAGAATTTCTGTGGTGTTTCAAACAGGAGCAACTCCACCCATGGTGGACAGGGTGCTGCAGAGCTTGAAAGGAAGAGAGCAGAGCCAGTCCACTTCTGAAAAATTAACCAGGAAGAAGCTCTGCTGAATTCCAGCAGAAGCCTGCCAGATGTGGTGCCAGAGCAGGAGTCCCTCAGGTGAAAGGTAAGCACCACACAGATGGGGAAGCGCTGTGGCCTCAACAGAGAGTCAGTCTTAATGTGGTGGCCTCAAGGTGAAAGGTAAGCACCACACAGATGGGGAAGCGCTGTGGCCTCAACAGAGAGTCGGTCTTAAAGTGGTGGACGAAGCACAGCTTTCAGGATGTTCATTTGCTGATTTCGCACGAAATGTGAGAAAAATATAACCGCTGAAAACATCCATTAATAATCAGATCTTGGAATGTACAAACTAGGTGTCAAGGAGATTGGAAGTAGTCAAACATGAAAGGGAATGCATAAAGATCAATACCCTAGGCATTAGTGAACACAAATGAATATTCTGAATGAGACAAATACGTGATCTATTTGGGAATGAAAAACTGTAGAATTGCATTCATTGTTACAAAGAACATTTTAAGATATATCCTGAAATACAATGTTGTCAATAATAGGATACCATCCATATGCCTAAAAGAGATGGTCACTTAATAAGATTATTATTCAAATTACAAACTACCAGTGAATGTCAAAGAGAAGGGAACTGATTGTGTTTACTAACTCTGCATTCTCCAGGAGCCCTGCCTGCAGAGTGATTATGGACTGGGCAGTATCCTGAAAGGTCAGCAATTCAAAAGCAACATTTGCTTAAAGGGATAAAAGACAGGGCTTCTCACTCCTCTTAAAAGATAGGATTAGCTATTTATTATTAGGATTATCTCCTAATAATTTTTTAAAGAAGAAATCTCAGAAACTGACAGGGGCAGTTTTACACTATCCTATAGGTCACTATGAATTGGCATCGAAGGGATGGTAATACGTTTGGTTTGCTTCCTTTGTTGTTATTATGGCTTTCTTAGATTCCACGATGTCAGCTCCAACCCACAGAGACTCTGCTCCACAGAATGAAACAGTGCCGGGTCCTGCACCATCCTCCCAATTGTTCCTAAGCCTGAGCCCATTGTGCAGCCACTGTGTCATACTGTCTTATTGGGGGCCTTCCTCTATTTTGCTTCCCCTCCACTTTACCAAACCTGATGTTCTTCTCCAGGAACTGGAGTCTGAAATTAATTGAGCATGAACTCAAGATGTATTGGTAATTACTGGTGATTGGAAATATAAAGTTGGAAACAAAGAAAATCAATATCTCGAAAATATTGCCTTGGTGATAGAAATGATGCTAGAGACATCTAATAGAATTTTTCAAGACCACTTACATATTTATCACAAATAGTTTTTGAGAACAACATAAAGGGAAATTGGATATGTGGATTTCACTAGATGAATACACAGACATCACATGGACTGCATCTGTGGGGAGAGGCAATTCAGAAACTCGGCATCATCAGATACAACAAGGGCTGGTGCCAGCTGTTGAGTAGAACTCAGTAGCTCACGTGTGTCTTCCGTGTGAACTGAAGGAAAACAATGTAAAACAAGTCTAGAGAGGCAAATTCCCACCTTAATTACAACTCACTTGAACATAGAGACAACTTCAAGAACAGATTTGACAGCTAGAACACGAAAGACTGAAGTCCACATGGCATGCAGGATGACAGCAAGACTTCATACATGAAGATATCAAAAGACAGTTCAAAAGCAGGAAGTGAAAAATAAATGTAAAGCACCTGAAACAAACCTTGACCTTTCCCTTTAACACAGAGAAGCTAAACGATTGGAAGAAAAGAATAAGTAAAAGCGCTGACCAGCATGGTTCCAAACCATGGCTGCAGGAAATGACAGTATTATAATGCAAACGCAAAGAACTTGAACTAGGCAGACAAAGGAGACCGTGCTCGGAATTTCTTAGGCTAAAAGAGGCAAAGAAAAATTCAAATGTAAAGGATTCTATGGGCAAAATACTGAACTATATCAAAAGCAGATGGAAGAATGCTCAGAGATTAAATAAAAATAATTAGTTAAATATCAGCCATTTCAGGAAGCACTATCTCATTCAGAACCAATGGTATTGGAAAAAAAGGTTCAAGCTGCATTGAAGACATTAGCAAAAAACAGCACCAAACAAACAGTGCTCCAGGTTTTTTCAGAATATCAATGGAAATATTTTAACAAATGAATGCATCACTTCATTCATCAATAAGCATAAGTTACTTATTTAAAGGTGTTCATTTGTCTACGCCAAGCAATGTGAGGACAGCTTGGTTAACCAACTAGAAGAGATCCATGCTATCGTATAAGTTGCTGTGGGGTCATTTGACTCAGTGACAAAAGAACAAAGTGAACAAAAGAGCAAAAGAATGAAATACTACCCTGTCCCATGCCATCCTGACAATTGTTGCTGGAGTCCAAAGAGATCCATAGTTGAGGTTCTGCCCCTTCCAAAGAAAGGTGGACCTGGCAGAATGCATACATTATGAAGAAATACTATTTATATCCTATTCAAGTAAAATTTCGTTGAAGATAATCTGAAAATTATCAAAGTAGTACCTTGGCAGGTAGGTGTTAGCATTTGAAGTCAGTGTCTAAAGAGGGCATGGAATGAGAGCTACCCTTGCTAAGTAAAACGGATCTTGGCTGAAAGCAGAGAAGACCAAAAAAGATACTTACTTGTGTTTTAAAGACTATGCATGGCATTTGGCAGCTTTATTGTCTATGTATGGCATTATTGTTGATAATTACAAATTATGAATAACATTGCAAAGACTGGGAATTCCAGAACACTTAGTTGTGCTCACGTGGAACATGTACATAGATGAAGAGGCAGTCTTTCAAACAGAGAAAAGTCAGTACTAAATTTAAAATCAATAAAAGCATGTATCAAGACTGTACATTTTTACCACACTTATTCAATCTACAGAATGAGACAATAATCTGAGAATCTGGACTAAATATTCCAGTGAGGCATTTGGATTGTAGGGGATTCATTAACCAATGCACAATGCACTCACTATGCACAATGCAGTTGGCACGATCCTCCTTAAAGTGAAGGCTTGATTCACTAACTGATGATGATAAATGACTCCAGTCATCGGTATAGATTATTCCTCAATGTGAAGAAAACAAAAATACCCACAACTGGACCAAAAAACGGTGTCATGACTTACCGAGAATAGATCAAATTTGGCAAAGATTTCATTTTATTGGGTTCTAAAACCATTCCCCATAAAACCAGCACTATAAAATCAAGCTATGGATTGCATTGGGCAACTCTCCTGCAAAAATACTTATTTACAGTATTATGGAGACTAGGACTAAGATGCACCTAAACCAAGTCAATCACTTTATACTCATAGAAAAGATTACAATGAATATTAAAGATAAGAAAATAATTAGCATATAGAAATTATTGTGTTGGTGGAAAATCTTGAATATAGCATAGATGGGATCAGATATCAGACATCTAAGACCCAGAACAAAATCATACCCAATGTGAATGAGGGTGGGGTGCATGGAGTAGAAACCCAATGCCCATCTATAGACAATTGGACATCCCCTCAGAGAGGGATCACAGGGAAGAGATGAGCGAGTTAGTGTGCAGTATAGCACCGATGAAACACACAAGTTTCCTCTAGTTCTTTGGTGCTTCCTCCCCCTCCACTATCATAACCTCATTTCTACCTTACAAATTGGATTAGACCAGAACATGCACACTGCTACAGATAAGAGTCCACGCTTTGAGTATTAGGACATTATCCTTAGGTGGAGCCATGTCCTATCATCAAATGAAGATCCCCAATGCGTCACGCACATGGTGTTACCAGAATCCCATCAGCACACTCTACTCCATTCTGAAACATCAGCTCCTCCTCCTTCACATTGTGAGTGCCCTCCTACCGACGGGGACATCCTCCCGCACCATCCCCAGCAGTGTTCCGGTTCCTTTCATTGGGACGTCCGTATGTGGCAACGTTTTGCAGCTACACATAGGGTTTTCAGTGGCTACTCCCTCTGCAGTGGGGAGCCAAATTCTTCTCAGTTTTCTGTCCTTAGTCTCAAAGCTCCACCGAAACGAGTTCACATTAGATGACCCAGCAGGCATTGAAATATCAAAAACTTGCAGCATCAAAGCAACACACGAGCCACAACAGACTGATAAACTGACAGAGAAGAGGAGCTGTATATATTAGGTATAAAGATAAAGAAGAATAAGAATGGAAAGTGTGTATTATCTGTAATACGAAAAAGTGAAAATAAAAGGCAACTGATACATACAACACTATCAATTATGTTCAAAATAACCAAACACAAAATCCAAAATCACTGCATGGAGCGGATTCCAGTATGCAGGGACCCAGGAGGGCAGAGGAGACTGACCCTGTGAGTTTTTGAAGCTATCAATCTTTAGAGGAACAAGAAGCCGCATCTTTCTTCTGCAGAGTAATTGCTGATTTTGAACTTTAGATTAGCAGCCTAATGGGGATCCCAATACACTACCAGGACTCCTTGATGTTAGGAGCAGAGATTAGTAACAGTTGTCAGACATAGAACAGAAATGTACGGTTTAACTAGATTTGCAAAGATTTTTAAATGTGGCAAAACTTTTCTAGGAAAGAGGAATCAGAATATTTGTTGTCTTTGGGAGACATATATGGCCTGGAGACAACTTGGTGGTGTAAATAGTCTATACCTTCATCAGATTAATAAATACCTCAGTATATACATATATAAAAATATTTGTGTACTTTATTGTATACATATGTATTATAGGACACACTCAAAAATAAGCAGGGTGAGAAAGAGAGAGTGGGGACAGGAGGAAAAGTGAAAGGAGAAGGAATAAAGGGGGAAAATGTGGGAGAAAAGAAAATTAAGAACAGGATATAAAATAAAACCAGGTTTCATTTATAAATGGGAAAAAAATTCACAAGTAATTACAAACATGTAAAAGCACTATATATGTGTAGAAATTTATAAATTTTGAAAACTCATTGTAACTTTTAATAATCATATGAAATTATTGGTAATGTGGGAGAGGCCCCCCAAACCCAGCATTGCACTGGATGGAGCAGAGAGCTTTTGTAGTGTGCATTTATCCCACTAGGCGATCATCAAGCAGCTCGCTGTGAGTTGGTGCACCCAGTGGCACTGCCTGAGAATGATCTCTCTGATCACAGTGAATTTTTTTATAAAAGTAGTTTTGCTTAAACCAGGTTTGTTGTAATGGCTGATTTAAGGAAACAGTGTGTGTCAGGGGAAGCCAGCCCCTAACACATCATTACGGGTCCGGTAGGCGCAATTGTACAGCAATAATAAGTAAAGATCATAGTAAAGTTATAGAGAGCATGAGAGATAGAAGTGAAGTATTGAAATAAATGGGAGTCAGTCACCATTCATGGTAGCATGCTCACCTCTGCCCCACTCGATGGTCCACGTGGAGGGAGAGAGAGAGTTTAATGGTAGCCCAGGCCCCTTTTATATTCTCTGGGCACATGCAAGCCCCCTCATTACAGGTGAGGACATACGTCACAGGAAGGGGCTGTACTATAGTAATGAGAGGGGGTGGTCTAGGGAAATATATGCCATAGGAAGAGGGATTGGGGTTATACATGTGACAAGATGGGCGGACCCTAGATTCAAGATGAGGACCTAACCTTGATCATGCTTGGGTGGGTTTGACCTCTCAGGCATCTCCTACAAGGAAACAGACAACTACTATCCTTATCAGAAGGGAGTGGGCCCTATTTGATGTCCGATAAACAGTGGTAACTACTTGCTCTAGATGCCTGATAGCTCTCAGGGAGAATAACCCCTGACCTACTTCTGATGTCCTCCAAGTATAGTCATTCCCAAGCAGCTGTCTGGCATATATTTGGGGGAGACAGCTTGGGAGAAATCCTTCTGTATCCCACAAGTGTGCAGCTATTAAATTCTGTTTCTTTGCCAGGAAAAATGCTGCAGAAACTGTTGTGATGTTGAACGCAGCTTACCAGGACAGAGCTATGGGAAAAATTCAAGTGTACAAATGTTTTTCTCATTTCGAAAGAGGTGAAATGTTGATTGATGACAAACCTTGTTCTGAATATTGATTGGTCAACTACCTGAAAGGATGAAAACATAGACTCATTTATAGTGCATTTGGAGTTTGTTCCACCTGGTCAAACTGCTAATCAAGCTTTCTTTTAGAGGTTCTGAAAAAATAATGTAACAATGTGTGACCAAAAGGCCTGATTTGTGGCAGGCAAGGCACTGGTTTTGACACCAGGATCATGCACCTGCTCATGCGGACACAATGTTTGGCAAAAACAGCATGCTTCTCTTGCCACATGCACCCTACTCACCTGACCTCACTCCATGTGACTTCCTTTTATTTCCATGAATGCAGATGGACATGAAAGGACAGCTATTTAATGACATAAAAGAGATGAAGAAAAAAATGAGGGAGGGGCTGTCAAGAATCCAAACAGATGAGTTAGAAAAATGTTTGCAAGAACGGAATCGCAGATTTGACAAATGTATTAAGTGCAATGGAGAGTACTTCGAAGGTGATAAGTTTGTGTTGTAAAAAAATGTAAATCAAAGCTTTGAAAAAGAATTCCATTTTTAGGTGGTACTCCCTCATATATTATTTTTCTCTAGATTATTGGAGGACCAAATTGTGTCATGTAATTTCATAAATATTTTTAAATAGTCATACATTTTTAACTAATAGCATATCATTGAAGTTTTTAATGGTGCATTTGAATTATAGGTCTTAATTTTATTTAATTTAAAATTTGATAAAAACTTCTTTACAGAAAGAATAATAAAATTATACATCTTCAATCTAAAGAATTATTGACATTTAGGAAAATCAGAGAAACAAAGCTCAAAAACTCAAGTTTGCTGGTAATTTGCAGTCAATTAAAATTGTTTTAGAAAGATAAAGGTGACAGCTAAAACAGTGGGGGTATTAATGATTTGTTCACTTGTGATTCTAACTCTTCTGTAATAATGTATGACGAATAAGCTATGGATAATATCGGTTAATGTCTTTGTATTACTGGTTTGTTTGCAGTTACTTAAAATAAATATTTATGCAAACTCTTAAGAATGATTGTGGGAAATATCAAAAGCATAGTTCACATAAATGACCTCTTATCAGACAGATGAAAGCTCTTGTATATGAGGACGATTGTCACATTTATTAACTAATATTACCTCTGCTGCCTCTTTCCATTTGTGTCTTTTCTGCAAATTTGAAAACTAAGGAGATTTCTGCTACTTCTATTGTAAAATGCGCCTTTACATATTAATAACTATGATGTAACTTAGCATGAGAGGCTCCCTAGCAGTGTAGTGGGTCTGCTTTGGACAGCTCACTGCAATGGCATTAGTTTGAAACCAAATGCTGCTCTGCTCGGGACGATGAGACTGTCCCTTAAACACTGATGTCCTCAAAAAACCACAGCGACCATTCCACTCGGTCCTCCTGGGGCTCTCTGTGTCACAATGGACTCCACGTCGGAGTGTGAGGAAACGCAGTGTTCCAATTGTGGTTCGATCATCTGAAGTTTTAGAATTGCCTTCAATATTTGCTGAGCATCACATATAAGGATGGGGCTTTTAGCTTTAGCTTTTTAAAAAATTTTAGTAAAGGGAATGCAAACATGTTCCAAAAAATGTTAGTATATTTTCATTCCATTTTCCATAAACTCTTTGGAAACCTCTCATACCCCAAAAAAACAAAACCAAAACAATCAATCGCTTGACTTGTCAACATGGTTCACATGTACAACTCATTGGCATCGATTATATCCATCATGCTGTGCAACCACATCTATCTCTTCCTACCAGTTGTCTCTGCTGTTTTACAGCATCCTTGTGAGTTGACATTGAATCACAATGAATGGCTTGTTTGGAGTTAATTGCTGGACCACAGTGCTGCCAGGACGCATGGATTCCGCACCAGTGGATTTGGTTTTGCTCTGCTTTATTCTGTTTGTGTATACTGAGCGCAGT